>NW_019384538.1:0-106793 GCF_000671375.1 Centruroides sculpturatus | reverse complement strand
CAAAATGTTAGGTTAGCTTGTGAATTATTTTCTAATTCTACAGCTATTGCTATTAAAAGATATATTAAAACTGAAAATGCCTTAGCAGCTTCTGAATTTATATCATCAATTAATGCATGGTTTGATGTTATGAATAGTTCAACACCCAATTTTCATTACAAAATTGATTATCCCTCCAAATGTGCTTATGGCATTAACATAACAGAACAAAATAATATACTTGATAATACTTACAGAATAATTGAAAGTATGAGATGTGTATCTAAAAAATCACTTCAAACATTTCAAAAAGGAATGCTTATATCTATTAAATCTATTAAAGATTTATTTTTTGACCTTAGTTCAAAATTTCTTAAATACCATTATATCTTAACATGTAAAGTAAATCAGGATTCTTTAGAAAGTCTATTTTCACAGATTCGAACTAGAGGTGGTTTAAATGATCATCCTAGTCCACTTGAAGTAATATATAGAGTAAGAATGATCATTTTAGGCAAATCACCAGGAATATTGCATAATAAATTAAACACAAAAGATCAGATAGCTGAAAATTATTTAATAAATGAAATGTTTGAAGAGGCAGACTTACTGCAAGAAGTTTCAGATATGTCTACTTCTAAAGAACAAGGAATATCTGAAAATTCATGCAATGTAAATGATGATGATTTATGTGATATATCTCAGGAAAATGTAGAATTAAAAAATGATGAATTAAAAAATGATGGATTACAATATTTAGCAGGGTGGATTGCGAGAAAATACAAAAAAAAAATATCCAAATTTAGGAAGTGTCAGTCACCAAAATAAAAATGAACATAGTTATACAATGATGTCCCTTGTTCAGGATTTATCTTTTGGTGGACTGTCACAACCATCAGAAGATTGCTTTAATTTAGTTTTAAAAAAATGGAATCAATTTTTACAAAAACTGTGAAACTTCATTTGAAATGTGAAACGATTTCATCTATTATATCATTTATTAAACAGACAATTAACTTCCAGAAGGCATTATATACACATACGTAAAGCAACGTGTATGGATTAGATTGAAATTTTTGAATAATTTAATTAAACATGATCGTTTCGCTGTGAAAAGAAAAGTAAATTGTAATAACAATAGAAAATTTTAAAAAGTTTGTACCTGATTTAATTGTTTTTATATAGCTTTTAATTTGTATATACAGTAGAGCATCGTTTATCCGAAAGTCGGTTATCCGAAAGAATTCCAGTCGGCAAATTTAAATTTTCACTAGTGCTGTGGTGCTGCAATCTTTGTCTATATCTTGGGCTACTCCAATATTTTTTTGATTTATATGTGTGTTTTAGCTGGCAGCACTGGCAATTTTGTGTGTCATGCTGAATCGAACGTTTTTGGTACTAGATTAACTTTTAAAGTATAATTTTTTTTGTTTTTATATTTTTCAATATATTTACAGTAGAGCGTCGTTTATCCGAAAGTCGGTTATCCGAAACGTCGTTTATCCGAAAGCATTCCAGTCGGCAAATTTAGGTTTTCGCTAGTGTTGTGGCGCTGCAATCTTTGGCTATATCTTGGGCTACTCCAATATTTTTTTTTGTTGGTGTGTGTTTTAGCTGGCATCACTGGCACTTTTGTGTGGTGTTTTTCTGAGGACTGTGTGGTGCTAAATCGAACGTTTTTGATACTAGATCAACTTCTAAAGTATATTTTTTTGGTTTTTATATTTTTCAATATATTTATTTTGTACAAAATAAAAAAATAATTTTTAACGATACAATAGCCACGATTATTATTTTAAAAAGTATACGTTAGGCTTAACATCGGCGAAAATTCAACGCGAAGCGACACGCAACGGAGAAAAATTTCAATATGGGATAGGTTAATATATTTTTCGTACATAATCGGTTATCCAAAAAATAAGTTATCCGAACAACCCCAGTCCCCAATTGATTCGGATAAACGACGCTCTACTGTATTGATATCAAAAATATGTTTATAATATAAAAAATTGTTCTTTTGAAACTTAATTTGTATATATTGATATCAATAATATCGTTTTCGGTACACGAGTATTAAAAATTAAAAAATAGACCAATATTATTTTTAGTTAAAAAAAAAAGTAGTTTGACGATAGAAATTAAATTAATTTACTTATATGTAAATCACATACGTAGAATTTACCAAAATTAATCTTAAGAAACTATTGTTGTTATAATATCATAAAATAGATAAAATAGATTTCGTTTACAAAGTAGAAAAACACATTTTAATTTCAACTTTACACGTAAAAATTACGGAGATTTGCTCAATATTCCGGATTTTTCTTATTTATAATCAATTTTTATTTTTATTTAATTAAGTAAGAATCGTAATTAATAAAATATTAGCGCGTAATTAAAGCTACGAGCCTCTGATCGGTAATGTTTTTACCATAAGGACATAGTAAGATATTTCGTTTTCGACTAAGAGTGATGTCAAATAAGCAACCAATGAGTAGCGTTTCTTCTCTATGAGGCAACCTTATAATCTAAGACCTTGGTGGCAGACGACTCTTGAAAAGTGTTCGTAGTGCCCTTACCGGTAACCGGCAGAATCATTCATTTGTTTGGAGAGTTCGGTTGGTGAGGACGTAATATTTGACTAGATGTAAATCTTTTGTGTTTAATTTTTATGATTAATAAATAAATACGTTTTCAAGTATATAAGGTAGGTACGGTACATTATTTTCTTTTAATTTGATATAAGTAGAAGATATTAATTTAAAATGATTATCAATATAAAAATACAAATACAGGTATTGAAACACTTTATTAATCAATGTCTATATTGGCCAATCTATTAAGACATCTTTATGTTCACAATACAATTTCTTCATTTAAGACATAAATGCACATTCTATATTATTGTTTTTGACAGGATTCATTACTTTATTAATAAGTTTGACAAATCTTTGTACTCGATTTTCTCGGTTTAAACTTTAATTTGTAATTACAGTAAGTTGAAAGTAAATGTTAAAAACGTTAAAATATATTAAATAATAATTCATCTAACTGTAATCCGTTTATTCTAACCTTGGACACCTCTTCCGCGAGAAATAGTTTTTTTCTAAAACTTTAAATTCATAAGAAACAATATGTTTCAAAATTATTTAATCGACGGTGGTAGTAATTAAAGGAACGAAACTTACAAATAGAGAAAAGGATGTATATACCTAACGTTTTTGTATTTTAATTAACTACAGTACTGTATTATTTTAATGATTGGTTGAATAGCAATACGCCTTCTTGTTCGTTTTTCACATTATGGCCGACGTAGTGAAGAATTTAGTTGGAAATCGATTACACGAATTTAATTAATTGTTCAGGTCAATAAATATTTTAATCTCCTAACGTAAAACTTCTTCGATGTTTACTTAGCAATAGGAGATTTCCGTGCCACTTTTGTGATAAAATTGGTCATTTCATATCTCAGTCTCCAGCTAGGCTACAAAAAGAAAAGGAAAAGAGGACAACAAGAAAGAACATAAGAATACTTATTATTAAGTTTCATGAATGAGTTTCATATTCAATTTGACGTCATCAACGACGTTCCAACTCGAGTACGAAGTGCTTAGTTCCCATAATTCCATTCTCAGCAAAATGGATTCCATTCGAATCGCACCAATTACCCACAATTCATTGGCAAGTAGCGGTCAACATATTTGTTGAGTGCTGAGTGTGTTGAGTCAGCGTTGACAACAGTGCTACTTCAACGTTGAAAATTGGAATGTCCCGAGAGAAAAGGCAACCGAATCTCTTCTCCTAGCCATGCACGAAACGGAGTATAGGGTTCTCTTAGCACTGTCGCGCTCCTAGCAGCAAGCATCCGGGTTATAGACACCACCCGAAGCGCAATTGACACTATATTATTCTAGCCACTAATTTCGTTTTGTGTCGAGGCGCGAGGACCGTGAAGTCTAACTACAGTCGGATATCAAAAACATTCAATTGAAAAATTTTTCTATAGTCAAGAAATTCTAAATTACTGTACAATTACTGTACAGTACAATTTTTCGAAAAAAAGAAACAAATTGTTCAAGTTATGTGAAACGACTTTTTGATGAATTCTTTATAAAAATTTTTCTTGTGCAAATTTCTTTTGAGTTTTATCTTATATAAGTTAACTTTAATATTTCTTAGTTGAAATTTATCATATCAAAAACATGCAAAAATTATATGAATGATTACTACACTTCCATCGAACTCATTTCCTAAATTTTAATGTGGATATTTTGTCTTAATTACCAATTTAGAAACTCAACAGACATGTAAACCACAATTGCGTCATATTTATATTTTCTGTATAACAATACAGCTAATAAATAATGTTTTATGTTTAAAGGGAAAACTCACAATTATTTATTTTAACATGCTTTTTATTTAGAATTAATTTCAAGTATAAATTTTAGATTATAATCTGAAACTTCATTTCAAAATTGCATTTTATTGACAGGTTAGTTTTAGTATATCAATGTTCTATTTTTACAATGTACGAGTCCAAAACAAAATGTATTTATTCCAACAGTCGAATCCAGTTTGCAATTTTCTTTTATACGCACCTGAAGACGAGAACATTTATATCAATCAATTTAATCACTAAAGTAAAATAATGCTATATTTTATTTATTAATGTAAGATTACTGATTATGATTAACTTAATGCAATTTATCTTCCTATTTTATTTCGCTTCTCCTAATAAACTGTAAAACTTATAGTAGGAGACGAATGAGATTTTAAGAAAAAATATTTAATTTTTCTTTAACAAAACTGAAGGGTGCTGAAAACTGCTAACCTATTGCTAAACTGAAGGGTGCTGAAAACTGGAACTCATGGAAGTTTAGAGTAGAAGTTCACATGCGGTCCAAAGGATGGATAGATGTATTGCGTGAAACACCGACAGACAAAGAAAGATTGAGACTAGACGAAAAAGTGCAAGATGTTATCGTATCTCTTGTAGAAGACAGAATCTTGTCCCATCTAATAAGTTGTAAAACAGCATCTGAAATGTGGAAGAAATTGACTAGTCTATTTGAACCCAAATCATCTATCGGAAAATATCTTTTACAAAAGGAATTCTTTGACTACGAATTGTAAGCCAAAGGACTAGGAACGCATATCTCTGATTTAGAGAACATTGTAGCAAAATTGAAGGCGCAAGATGATGAGATCTCTGAAACTATGCTTATGACTAAAATAATTTCTTCCCTGCCACCTGAATATGCACATTTTGTAACTGCCTGTCGTTGAAAAAGAACGTACTCTGCACAATCTAACATCCAGACTGCTTCTTGAAGAGAATAGACTTACAGAGAATAACTCCAACAAAGAAAAACTGGACAATGTTGCACTTCCATCTCATAAAATCTACAATACCAAAGCTAGGTCAAGCAATAGGAGATTTCTGTGCCACTTTTGTGATAAAATTGGTCATTTCATAGCTCAGTGTCCAGCTAGGCTACAAAAAGAAAAGGAAAAGAGGACAACAAGAAAGAACGATAGAAGGAAAGCTGCATTAATCGGTTTGAATATGGCGGAGGTAGCACCAAATGAAATCTCATGGATTGCAGACAGTAGAGCCAGCGATCACATGTGCACAAAGAAAGAATGATTTCTTAATTATTCAGAATGTGATAAACCAAAGTTGATAAAGATTGGCAACGGATCATATCTTAAAGCTTATGGATCATGCAAAGTTGAACTTTTAGCTAACAATGGCAAATCAAACACTTTATCAAGTCTCAACAACATCCTATACGTCTCAAATTTGAAGTTTAATCTATTCTCAATCAGCTCAGCATCAGATAGAGGCTTCAGTATGATTTACAACAAAAGAAGTTGTAGACTTGTTCGAGACAATGAAGTGTTTACTATCGGAACAAAGAAAGAAAAGCTATACTATATGCAATTTGAAAAATACCTGAAAAACTCAGCTTTTGTTGGAACACACAGGAAGAAAGAAAACATAAGAAAATTCCGTGAACGATTAGCTCATCAAAACATTAAACGAGTTCGAGAAATTTTAAAGAAATGTGGAATAGAGTACGAAGATGACCCTGACTTCTTTTGTGAATCCTGCATGAAAGGAAAACAACATCGAATTCCCTTCAAGTTAAGTACTTCAAGAGCAAAAGCACCAGGTGAATTATTACACATCGATCTATATGGACCTACGGAGACAGAATCTGTAGGAGGAGCTCGCTATTTGATAAAAGAGGAGCTGCTTGTAAAAGATGACCTAAGTCACTTCAGAATTGTATACTTCTTAAAAGGAAAGAATGAAGCCAAAGACAGAATCCGAAAATGCATCAAATACATCAAAAAATAACTTAAACTACAAAGTCAAGATAATAAGGACAGACAATGGTAAAGAAGAAGTTAATCAAAGAAACCGAAGAAGAAGAAGGATTTGTTCATCAGTTATCTTGTAAATACTCGCCACAACAAAACATTAGAATAGAAAGAGAAATGCTAACAATCGTTGAAGCAGCTAGAACAATGATCCATGCAAAAGGATTATCCAAGTCACTTTGGGCAGAAGTTGTAAACACAGCTGTACATATAAATCTAACTGGAAGAAATAGTGTTGAAGGAAAAACACCATATGAAGTATGGTATAACAAAAGTATAGCTATAAGTCAATTACTTGTGTTTGGAGAAACTGCACATGTCCATGTACCTAAGGAAAAGCGTTTAAAATGGGGCGCTAAGAGTAAAAAAGGTTTGTTTGTGGGCTACGGATATAATACCAAAGGCTTTAGAATCTTTTAGAAGAAAACTCAATCCTTGTTAAAAGTGATACTGAAGAAGAAGAATCCGAATCAGCTTTAGAAGAAGCGTGTAAAAAAACAAAACAAGAAAATAGAGAAAGTCAAACAGAAAACAAAACGTACAACTTAAGAAGTAAGAATGAAATTAAACTGCCGTCAAGGTACGATCATCATGCAATGATTGCAGACTGTGAACAGATATCTGCTTCAGAAGCCTTAACTGAACCAAAGTGGAAGAAGACAATGGAAGAAGAAATAAATGCCCTAAACAAAAATAATACTTGGATCTTAGTAGACCTCCCTGAAGGTCAAAGACCTCTAACAACCAAATAGGTATTTCGCACTAAATACAGGAAAGATAGCTCAGTCGAGAAGTACAAGGCTCGCATAGTAGTGCGTGGATTTCAACAAAAGCAAGGAATCGATTACACAGAAACTTACTCCCCTGTAGCGCAATATGATTCAATCAGATTTCTACTGGCCTTTGCAGCAAAAGAAAAACGACAACTACTTCAATTCGATGTGAAAACCACCTTTCTGCACGGTGACCTAGAGGAGGAAGTCTATATAATACAGCCTGAAGAATTTATTAAGACAAGTCAAGCAAACAAAGTATACTTGTTAAAGAAAAGTGTATATGGAATTCCTTAAATCTAAGAAGTTTATAGCTACAGAATCAGATCCATGTGTATTCATGAATATAAAATCTGAAATAATAGTTGTCCTATACGTTGATGATGGATTAGTGATTGGCGGCAACCTTAAAACAATGAAAGAACTAATGGAAGAATTAAACAGAAAATTTGAGATAACATGGGAAAAAGTCAACCGATATCTTGGAATGGAATAAGAACAACACACCGATGGTTCTATTTTTATTTTTTCTACCAGTCCCAATACATTGGAAAACTACTTAGTTTATTCAATATGGATGAATCAAACGCCACCTTTACTCCAATTGAACAGTTAAAGGATGAAATAGCTGAAACAAAGGAAGCTAAAGGTAAGCCATACAGAGAACTAATAGGTAGCCTCCTATATTTATCCACTATTAGTAGACCAGTTATAATGTTTGCGGTAAATTACCTAAGTAGACACGTAGAAAACCCTAAACACCGTCACTGGACTCAAGCTAAGAGAATTTTGAGATACCTAAGAGGAACTACTGATTATGGAATATTATACAATGGCAACGAAAAACTAGCTCTGTATAGTGATGAAGACTTTGCTGGAAACTTAGAGGATAGACGTTCCACATCAGGATACTTACTAATGTACTCAGGAGGAGCAGTATCGTTGCACTCCAGAAAACAAAGAACTGTTGCACTATCCACTGCTGAAACAGAATACGTTTCTGCTAGTGAAGCTATTAGAGAAATGCTGTTTATGAGAAAATTCGGATTAGAACTAAAAATGCTAAGTAAGGAACCTACAATAATGTACTGTACGTTGACAACAACAGTGCAATTCACATGATTACTAAAGATGATAAGAAAACCTCTAAACGAACCAAACATATTGACTTTAAATACCGTTTTGTAAAGGAAAAGATAGGAACAGAAATAAAAGTAAAGCATATAGACAGCAACGAACAGTTAGGTGATATACTGTATTTACAAAACCACTATCTCTGATTAAGTTTGAGTACTTTAGAAATTGTATGGGAGTCTGTAAATTTAAATGAGACTGCTTCCTATGCACTCTGGATCTGTCCCTTAATTTCTTTTGTATCTTAAATCTTGATTGCAGTGAGTGTAACAAAAATGTAAAAATTATAGTCTGTAAAATAAAACCTCTCTTTGTCTTCCAGTTTGGAGTGTCTTTTATCAGTTTTTAAGAGCAGGAATTAAATCTTAGTTTTCAGCTATATATCTGATATATGGGCGCCACAGAAAATTATCTGGGACCTTAGAGACAAATAATTACATCAATGCAGTTTTATTTATTTATTTTGGAGTGTTTATTTGTTTGTTTTACAAGTAGATTATAGAATAGAGTATTGCATCAATACATAAAGACAAACAAAACGTCCCACGGTCGAGGGTGTAAGATTACATGTCTCAATCACTTTTACGATTATAATTTGTGAAAATTTTTAATTCGATCACAGTAACTGACAAATGCTCTGCTTGCCCCCTCTGCAGACGCCCGTGATCTGATATGTATAATATAAATTAAGTAGGTTAGGAAAACTTAGATTGACTACTTTTCGAAACGAACTTAAAATATAGCCCATTTAATTTCAAGATGATGATTTCTACATTTTTGAACTGAAAAGTAATCGAATATCTAGCTCAAGGAATAAATTGGATATAAATACATGGTGATCATAATTAGAGTAAGTGTTTAGAGCTGTCTGTAGAAAGAATTATTGGTTAAATCCAGTGGCGTGCCGTGACATTTGATGATAGGGAAGCTGTGTTTCTGTAAGAAGCCGACTTCCGGGGGCAATCAGTTAATTCTTTAAATGTATTTTTAATACATTATTTATCTGACGTAATTAATAAAAAAAACAAGTTCAATATAATTACCTCTGTTATTAGATTCAATAGATTCCCCATGCCCTATAAATGCCGATTCTTGCTTTGATAAAAACATATAACATCTATTAATTTAAATATATCTATTAGCCGTAACTATCTTGTTATAATTTAGNAGGACATAGTAAGATGTTTCGTTTTCGACTACGAGTGACGTCAAATAAGCAACCAATGAGAAGCGTTTCTTCTCTATGAGGCAACCTGATAAATCTAAGACCTTGGTTCGAACCCACTTCGGACACTGCTCCTAACCCTCTAAATTAGGTGTAGGTGTTAATGAATTAGTCTAGCAACAAAGGAAATTCATTTCAGTTTACTCGAAAATGTCCGAAAAACGAAAGAAATGCAAAGTGCTGTCGTTAGAAGATCGTGTTAAAGTTATCACAATACAGCAATTAGCGGCGAAGTTTAACTGTGAGAAAACGAAATTGATTTTACGGTAGATCTACAGTATTTTCCTTGGGGTATAAAATATTATACACGATACAATTAATCGGCTGATTTCATCGTTTGATAAAATTTATTTTTATTTATTTATTTATTTTGAAGCTCATATACAGTACGTGTGCGATAAATAGTTTCTGTATCAATCTACGTACGGAAATACGGTATTACGGCATCACCTGTATTGGACGACCACCTGTCTAAAAGACCACTTTTTGAAAGAACCGTGGGTGGTCTCCATAGACAGCGTTTACTGTATATGTTTTATATACAGAAATTTTATACATTGTTTTATTTCTCTGTTATTTTTGGCTCCACATATATAAAATTCTATAAATTTAATAATGTGGGGGCTTGGGGGCCGTCTAAAAATGGATTACGAGAGCGTAGAGTAAGACCCTACCACAAGGTGTGTGTTGTCGGATTTAGACCCGATTTAGACCATAAAAAAACGCCAGTTAGTTAAGGCCCGAGGATAGGAATGAGCTCTTAAGAGAAAGGATGCAAAGTCAAGTAAACTAATTTACGAATATAAGAGACAATTTATATTATAAAGGAACGAAATATAAATTTATAGTAAGTATAAAAACTGTTTGAGGAAGTTAGCGTACTTCTATTTGTAAAACGGAGGTACAGTACCTAGCGGGGGTATCCGAACTTTGCGATTCTCAACATATCGGGAAGAGTTGTCTTCTCTTGTAGATGTTGTGTTTCTTTTTCTTTTTCTTCTTGCTGCTTTCTCTATCTCCCTCTTTTTCCTTCACTTCTTCTTTACCTTTCTTTACCTTTTCGTCTACATTTATCTTTCACTAAGTCTGATTTTCGTCATTTAGTTTTATCTTATTCTTTATTTTAACCAATCGTGATTTTGTTCCGGAGGAAGTTGAAGTAATTTGCAATAAGCATGATTGATCATCTACTAGTCCTCCTTCTCTCTTGTCTATTAAGAATTATTGCGTCCACATAACATGAATAAAATAACATTTGTCATCTAACACCATTGAGAAAAGAAGAAACGACGGTCATTTTCATTGTCTTTTCTTTGGCATATTGTGAAATTTATAACAATTAATAAACAATTTATTTCTTCTAATTTGTTTTTTGAATTATTTTTAACCAGCATTACTAAAAATTTAAATCCTATTCGATTAAGGTGAATATATATTAAATACAAAATTAATCCAATAATACAAAATCTAAAACTTTCCGAGAATTATAACAAAGAAAGAATAGAAATAAATTAAACCACGTGTTTACTAGAAATAAAAAATAAAACAATGAATTAGAATATTTTTGCTTTTATTTTCTTTAATTTAAAAAATAATATAATTTGATTAAATCTATAAATATATCTATATCTATATATCTATACTAATATTATAAAGAGGTAATGTTTGTATGTATGTATGTTAGTTTGTATGCAGCAGGTAATCTCCGAAACTACTCATCCGATTTCAAAAGTTTTTTCACCAATATTTAGAATGGAACTTCAGGGTGGACATAGGCTGTATATTATTCCGTTAAACGTGGGGGATGGACAGTTCTTTACGGTAAGCCTTACGAGGAAGGCTTACCGTAAATAACTCTGCTTCTATTTATACTATTTTAGATGCGGTTTTTGCATTTTTGATTGCATTTTAATAGAGTACGTCAACAGAATGTATACTAAGAAGGGATTTTTCGATATCCCCCCGCGGGGAAGTGGGACAAGATTAAGGCTTACTGTGAAAAACTTGGCTTCTATTATACTATTTTAGATGCGGGTTTTTGCGCTTTTGATTGCGTTTTAATAGGGTACGTCAAGAGAATGTACACTAAGAAAAAATTTTTCGAAAAATTTTCCCCCACGGGGGAAGTGTTATACATTTATAATAGATACATTTTGAGCCACAACAAGGCGTGGCGGGGTCTGCTAGTCTATATATATAAATGGACGTGTGTGTCCCTATATTTCACTTTTCCGCAAAAAACTACACATCGCACGTGAATGGTGTTTGTATGTGGTAGTAGCCCCAAGTCTCCATTCCTGCACTATGGTGCTTGCGTCTCGATAGCTATAAAGGTGCGAGAGATATGGGCTTGAAAGTGGTTGAAAGTGGCTTTCTATTTCGAATGTTTTGTTCGAATATTGTTCGAACAAATTCGAACAATATTCGAATTAAATTCGAACATAAAATTCGAATATTGGTTCGATTATAAAACGATCGTAAACGTTCCAGAAACGTTGAAAATAGTTCGTTTGACTTGACGTGAACAGGAGACGTCCAAAAATAGAATCGGGACCAGGTCGCTAATTAGTCTGGAAACGGGAGACCTAATTCTTGCATTCTCTGAAAACGGGTAAGATTGGCTATAATGCACAGTAATTATCTTTTCACTATCGTTACTTTTTAAAAACCCAGCGAAACGGGTCCTTGCAGCTAGTATAAAATATAAATTTTCTAATGCGTGGTTATAGCATTAATCACATTTTTGTAAATAAGAAATCAAAACACAAAGTTAATAATTCGGATTGCTTCAAGCACTTCGTCAAAAGATGGCAGCAGTAAACGGCGAAATATTTCAAAATAAAAATAGTTTTATTTTCGAATTGCGTAAAACTACTTCATTTAATGTCTGAGTGTAGTGTTTGCCCGGTATTAATAAGATAGAAGAAATACATAACTACTGGTTTGAGAGGAAGGCGGCGATTAATACAGTTAAACCTTGATAGTCGCCATGTTTTCGAGTTGTGTTACCGTTATCGAGTAGCTGTTATTATTTAAAACACTGGGAATTCTCTATTCGAACTTACTTTTAATATCGTAAAGTGATGTCACTGAATTTACTGATGATGTTGATGTAGTCACGCGCTACTCGATTGGATTGATACAAAATTAACAAATTATATATCAGTTACGTATTACTGTACAAAGATAATCAATCTATTATAAAGGTCTACATGTATAAACATATCTTTGGAAGTATGTGAGAAATGTAATATTGAATTAGAGAATTTTCAACGTTAGAACGTAGGAAGCCTCAACGTTGCTACAAAGCCTTAATGTGAAATATTGTTTTTATAATGCACGTCTATAGAATGTGAGTATTAAATGTAATTTCTTAACAGTTTGCATAAATTAAACATTCTTTTTCACAAACGTTAATTTCCAAGGCATATTACTGTGCATAAAACGTAGATTGAGATCGTTTAACTATTGTCTATCGGTGCAGCAAAATTCCACGACCAAATCTTGCATATAAAGACCTGTATGCGTAGATAAATTCATATGTTATATTTAATGTTACTTTAGAATCATATATCCATAGAATTGAAGTGAAACCAAAAAATCTGTCAAATTTTTATATTTGAAACAGAAACGATTTACGTTGAATTACTAAAATGGAAAAAGCAAAAGCTCCAAGTGAGGAGAAGAGTGTCCCCGTTTGTCCAGTTAATTACAAACAAGTTGAAAAAGTAAGTGGGCAAAATCGATTTTAATTTAATATAAACTGTGGATAATATAAAATACAGTTTATGTTTTTCATTTATTCTTTTATAAACTGTACTCTAGAATAATTTAAAGAGTGTAATAAATACAGTAGAGCGTCGATTATCCGAAAGTCAATCATCCGAAACGTCAATTATCCGAAAGAATTCCAGTTGGCAAATTTAAATTTTTGCCAGTGCTGTGGCGCTTCAATCTTTGGCTATGTCTTGGGCTACTCAAATATTTTACGTTTTTGATACTAAATTAACATCTGAAGTATAATTTTTTATTATTTTTATATTTTTCAATATAATAATTTTGTTTGTACAAAATAAAAACAATAATTTTTAACGATACAATAGTCTTTGTTAGGCATAACATCGATGAAAATTCAACGCGAAGCGAAACGCAACGGAGAAAAATTTCAACATCGGATACGTTAAACTATTTTTTTCGTACATAATCGGTTATCCGAACAACCCCCCCCCCAATTGATTCGGATAATCGACGCTCTACTGTATAATATTTAATTACAGGCAACAGATGGACTGAGGCAAGATGCCTGTTTAAGGATGTTTAAGGAACTTCTAAACGGTAAATACTTTTCTGTCTTTTATTTTATTATAATGGGAGGTGTTCTTAAAAATTATATTTATTTCTGGACATATGTTTTTCTTTGTAGTCCATGAAAATCAATTACTGTAGTTGTATTATTGTTTATCGAAAGAATTTCAAGCACGAAAGTTATTCGTATTACATAGAGATATACGTGCACAANACTTCAGGGTGGACATAGGCTGTATATTATTCCGTTAAACGTGGGGGATGGACAGTTCTTTACGGTAAGCCTTACGAGGAAGGCTTACCGTAAATAACTCTGCTTCTATTTATACTATTTTAGATGCGGTTTTTGCATTTTTGATTGCATTTTAATAGAGTACGTCAACAGAATGTATACTAAGAAGGGATTTTTCGATATCCCCCCGCGGGGAAGTGGGACAAGATTAAGGCTTACTGTGAAAAACTTGGCTTCTATTATACTATTTTAGATGCGGGTTTTTGCGCTTTTGATTGCGTTTTAATAGGGTACGTCAAGAGAATGTACACTAAGAAAAAATCTTTCGAAAAATTTTCTCCCACGGGGGAAGTGTTATACATTTATAATAGATACATTTTGAGCCACAACAAGGCGTGGCGGGGTCTGCTAGTCTATATATATAAATGGACGTGTGTGTCCCTATATTTCACTTTTCCGCAAAAAACTACACATCGCACGTGAATGGTGTTTGTATGTGGTAGTAGCCCCAAGTCTCCATTCCTGCACTATGGTGCTTGCGTCTCGATAGCTATAAAGGTGCGAGAGATATGGGCTTGAAAGTGGTTGAAAGTGGCTTTCTATTTCGAATGTTTTGTTCGAATATTGTTCGAACAAATTCGAACAATATTCGAATTAAATTCGAACATAAAATTCGAATATTGGTTCGATTATAGAACTTTATAGAATTTTATGTTCGAATTAAATTCGAACATAAAATTCGAATATTGGTTCGATTATAAAACGATCGTAAACGTTCCAGAAACGTTGAAAATAGTTCGTTTGACTTGACGTGAACAGGAGACGTCCAAAAATAGAATCGGGACCAGGTCGCTAATTAGTCTGGAAACGGGAGACCTAATTCTTGCATTCTCTGAAAACGGGTAAGATTGGCTATAATGCACAGTAATTATCTTTTCACTATCGTTACTTTTTAAAAACCCAGCGAAACGGGTCCTTGCAGCTAGTATAAAATATAAATTTTCTAATGCGTGGTTATAGCATTAATCACATTTTTGTAAATAAGAAATCAAAACACAAAGTTAATAATTCGGATTGCTTCAAGCACTTCGTCAAAAGATGGCAGCAGTAAACGGCGAAATATTTCAAAATAAAAATAGTTTTATTTTCGAATTGCGTAAAACTACTTCATTTAATGTCTGAGTGTAGTGTTTGCCCGGTATTAATAAGATAGAAGAAATACATAACTACTGGTTTGAGAGGAAGGCGGCGATTAATACAGTTAAACCTTGATAGTCGCCATGTTTTCGAGTTGTGTTACCGTTATCGAGTAGCTGTTATTATTTAAAACACTGGGAATTCTCTATTCGAACTTACTTTTAATATCGTAAAGTGATGTCACTGAATTTACTGATGATGTTGATGTAGTCACGCGCTACTCGATTGGATTGATACAAAATTAACAAATTATATATCAGTTACGTATTACTGTACAAAGATAATCAATCTATTATAAAGGTCTACATGTATAAACATATCTTTGGAAGTATGTGAGAAATGTAATATTGAATTAGAGAATTTTCAACGTTAGAACGTAGGAAGCCTCAACGTTGCTACAAAGCCTTAATGTGAAATATTGTTTTTATAATGCACGTCTATAGAATGTGAGTATTAAATGTAATTTCTTAACAGTTTGCATAAATTAAACATTCTTTTTCACAAACGTTAATTTCCAAGGCATATTACTGTGCATAAAACGTAGATTGAGATCGTTTAACTATTGTCTATCGGTGCAGCAAAATTCCACGACCAAATCTTGCATATAAAGACCTGTATGCGTAGATAAATTCATATGTTATATTTAATGTTACTTTAGAATCATATATCCATAGAATTGAAGTGAAACCAAAAAATCTGTCAAATTTTTATATTTGAAACAGAAACGATTTACGTTGAATTACTAAAATGGAAAAAGCAAAAGCTCCAAGTGAGGAGAAGAGTGTCCCCGTTTGTCCAGTTAATTACAAACAAGTTGAAAAAGTAAGTGGGCAAAATCGATTTTAATTTAATATAAACTGTGGATAATATAAAATACAGTTTATGTTTTTCATTTATTCTTTTATAAACTGTACTCTAGAATAATTTAAAGAGTGTAATAAATACAGTAGAGCGTCGATTATCCGAAAGTCAATCATCCGAAACGTCAATTATCCGAAAGAATTCCAGTTGGCAAATTTAAATTTTTGCCAGTGCTGTGGCACTGCAATCTTTGGCTATGTCTTGGGCTACTCAAATATTTTACGTTTTTGATACTAAATTAACATCTGAAGTATAATTTTTTATTGTTTTTATATTTTTCAATATAATAATTTTGTTTGTACAAAATAAAAACAATAATTTTTAACGATACAATAGTCTTTGTTAGGCATAACATCGATGAAAATTCAACGCGAAGCGAAACGCAACGGAGAAAAATTTCAACATCGGATACGTTAAACTATTTTTTTCGTACATAATCGGTTATCCGAACAACCCCCCCCCAATTGATTCGGATAATCGACGCTCTACTGTATAATATTTAATTACAGGCAACAGATAGAGTGTGGCAAAATGTAGATATGTTGAAAGAACTTCTAAACGGTAAATACTTTTCTGTCTTTTATTTTATTATAATGGGAGGTGTTCTTAAAAATTATATTTATTTCTGGACATATGTTTTTCTTTGTAGTCCATGAAAATCAATTACTGTAGTTGTATTATTGTTTATCGAAAGAATTTCAAGCACGAAAGTTATTCGTATTACATAGAGATATACGTGCACAATTTTCATTGTCATTTATATACATTTAAGCTAAACTTACAAAGTAATTGGATAAACAATAAAATATTGATTGGATATTAATTTCAGTTGAAAATTGTAATCAAACACCGACGATGCTGAATAATTGTACACAAGTTCACGTTGGACCAAAAATTGAAATTCATTTTGAAGAATCGAAAGCAAATTCATTAAAAAAAGAAGAGGAAGTAAGAGATGGTAAGTGCATGTTTAATTCACTTTTTTATATTAAAAATATTTGTTATGATTTGGAAAAACTGATAGAATAGCATTTTGTTCTTATTAATTTACAATTCTGAAATTGAAATTTGTGGATGACAGACACCTAATTAAAGTATTGTCATTTATATAATGGATTCTAGAGTATTAAATCACTACTAGAAAAAGATGAACCTTGGCATATTATAATTACTGTGTATAAAAGAACGGTAGCCAGAGCTATCGCATTATTTCTTTTCAAAATTCGTTTTTATAGCAGTCGTAGATAATCTCCTTTCTCAGTTAGAACACGAATTGTGCTTAGTTTTGCATAAATACCCTTTTACAACTCACTGGAAGTACTAATGCTTTAATGCATTCGACCATAAATAATATTACAAATATGGCAGAAAGTTTCGTATAATTCGTAATATGCAAATAAAATGAAAATAAATAACACGATATTTCATTAGTTTCTTATTAATTTGTTATTTCTTACAGCAATGCTCAAGAGTTGCTGCCAGATGCTGAAAAACAAATACAAGACATACTTTTCTTACATGAGGTCCTTTTTGTGGGAGGGCAAAAGGAAAGATTTTCCATTAAAGGATTATTTCGTAGAATTGACTGTAGAGAAAGCAGATTTATTTGGAAAAAATAGCGAAGAGAAAATAAGCCTGAATGAGATGTTTTCCATTAAAGAAGACGGACACCAAACTATTTTAATTACAGGGGATCCCGGTTATGGCAAATCTACTCTGTGCAAGAAAATTGCGTACGATTGGGCAACCACTGATTACCTCAAACACTTTGATTTAACTTTTATTGTAATTTTACGAGAATTAGGCGATAAAAGTGTAAAGGATGCCTTACTCGATAATATGCATAAATATTCGTTAATTAATACAGATTGGAAGTTTCAAGACAGGCAACGGAACATTTTAGTGATTTTGGATGGGTTAGATGAAATTGTAGAAAAATTTAAAATTCTGAAATTTATAAGAGAAGAATCTTTTTATATTACTTATCAAATGACTATTGTGGTTACGAGTCGACCTCAAGCAGCTGAAGACATCAGGGAAGACATGAACATGAGACTTTCGTTACAGGGATTTCCTCCAGAGCATCAAAAAAAATACATTCAATTAATGTTTAGAGAAGACGAAAGTAAAGCGAAGGAACTGTCTTGTGCACTGAAAGAAAACGAATTTTACGAAGAAATATCAGAATGTCCTCTGATGCTGCATATGTTGTGTTGCCTTCATCAGAATGGAGAAATAGAAAAACTTGAAACGATGACTGATTTATACATCAGAATATTTACTCTTATAACCGAACGTTATGTTAGAAAAACAAATCAGCAGGGAAAGTTTAAAAAAGGAAAATACTTCGTGGGAGAAAACTTGCTATTGAAATTGGTAAAAATAAAAAATATCACCTCAGAACTCTTGACGGATCAATTTCCGAAAGAAGATGAATACAATTTTATCATTGGACTGGACATTCTCGTTCTCGATTCATTTTTTGAATGCGATAATAGAATTCAATATAGTTTTCTGCATCGCACCTTTAAAGAATTTCTATCAGCTTTATTGATGTATCTCGGAAATGTTTCATTTCCAGTTTATATTTTAGAAATGGAATTATTATTTTTATTGGGATTTTATAAGGATAAACCTTTAACCAAACAGTTTTTAACATATTTAGAGGAACAAATGTTTCCACCTCAACTCATGCTTCGAGTTCACAAAACACTCAAGTTGAAAGCAAATTGGGAACAATTTTGTTTTCATTCCAATGTGTTAATTAATTTTTCGAAATACGTTATTTATTTTTTAAAGCTGTTAAAACTGCATGAATTTAAAGAAGTGTACATCTATTTCGGTGAGAAACCGGATAAAACTGAGAATAATTCAATTTATTACTTGAACAATTGTACTTCTCCGAATAATTTGAAGATTTTTCTTATCTTCGAAGCTAGCAGACCGTTTTGGGGAAATAAATACGATATCAGAAAATCTGTTTCATGTCATCTCAATTTGCTTGATAAAAATAACACAAATAATTTGGACATTTTTCTTGTTGGAGTAAAAATGTTTGTCTGCGGTCCATTAATCAGATTCAAGAAAGTAAATCGTAATTTGAATTTGTCTGGTGGTGCACTGAAATTATTAAATGTAAGTGAAAACGCAGAATTGATTTCACTAGAATCTGAAATAGCCGGAAAATTTTCTATGAGTTTTATTATTTCATTGGAGCAATACGAAACTCTTCGTGATCGTATTATGATTTCAGTCTGCCCTTAAGCAGAATTGAAAATTTGTAATGATGTAGAAGACTATAAAGATATATATATATCAGGGTTTTACATGGAAGAATCGTCTAATTTTTTAACGACGAAACTGCAATTAATGAAATGAGTAAGCTGAAATGTTAAACAATGCGAGTGTTCGATTAAAATATCGTTGTGAGAATATAACTTTCAATAGTTGTTCCTCTTGTGAATAGAAAAGGAAATGAAATTTGTATAGTTACTTAAACACTATGGTAGCAACTACTGTATTCGAAACAAATTGTTTATTGCATTAAATTAGGAATGAAATCACAAGTTTAAATATGAGAGCGGTATGTAATTGACGTATAACAATTACAAGCACTTTTGTATTGTACTGATAAATAATGAAAATAAACGATGTGTTACTTAAAGTGTGTTGTATTCTTAACAATTGTTAAGGCTTGAAAACGAATACGAATGAAAAGTGGCTATCGAAAGAGCGGCCAAACAACTAACAATTGTCTTTTATTATTATTATTTTCATTTCATTGTGCTTGTTAGGTACTTATTGAAGATGGTAGAAAACGAAAGGCATGGTGGTTTAAATGCTGAATTTATAATTTATGTTTTCATTTCGATAAATAAAGATAATAATTTGACAAATAAATATATGTTCGTCAACAGATAGAAGCACGTAATAGTATACTATCAACATACTATCTTGCGCGCTCAAGGTTGAATGAGTATGCTAGGGTGTGTCAGCTGTTTGCAGTTGTTACAAACGAGACGATAAACTGATGTTCATTGATTAACACAGGTAACCTTTTCTATTCTCTATAAACTCGGAGTGATGTTATTGACGTAGCAGTTACGACTGTTTGTAAAACGACGGAGTCTATATTATCGTACGTCTGACGTCACTGGGAAATTACGAGTGACGTTGAACTTCGCACGTGTTAGCTAGTGAACTGATGACCTATGAATTATACAAAGGTTTCTATACAATCCAAATAGGACGTAAATCTTTCATAAATCTTTATATAAATATACAGAAAGAGGTACATTTTAGTTAATTCACTAAAATAATTTAAAAATACGCATTCTACAAAAAACCCTTACACCAATAATGTGTTTTCGAGGGTGCCACAAAATGGAAGAATCGAATCATCATACATTGCACCATAACAATGAAGAAGAGGTCAACATTATTTTTACACGAAAACCCGACTTCTTATTGCATATTCTAATTCTATATTGAACATAAATATTTATCCAAAGCATTTTTTTAAAGGTGCACTTATTAGATTTTACGAGTGCGTAAAGTTTTATGTGATATCTACAATGTATAAGCGCGAATACGTGGATATTTAAAAATAGAAAAATGCTTAAAAATCTCACTAAAAAACTATTGTTTTGTGTTGAAAGCAACGTCAACGAGTTCTCTTTACCACAACCTTGATGGCTTTAACTCGCTGTGGCACTAGATAGATGTTAAAGGAAAAGTATGGTGTACAGGGACAAGCCACTGGTAATTTCAGGAGGTGAGCACATATTTTATTATATATGAACGTTTTGTTTTCAGAAGATATAATTTTTAAGTAGAAATTGCGAGCTCCAACGGTCTCGGTGTTAACGCTTGCATTATATATTTAAATGAATTTGGTGTTGCACGATACTGTATTCGAAGTAGCCCTGTTGTGAGTTTCTCATTCCACAAGTAATAAAGTTGTACAATAAAATACTGTACTAGAATTCTGCCAGCATTGTAATTGGTACTCGAATTGCTTCGCCGTGTGTCTAATTGTTACACACAGTTAGCAAAAACCAAGTATTTTAGTTAAAACGTAACAACATTTACGTAATTGTTAGAAATACTGCTGTTTCCGATAATAGAAAATTCGAGTTTATCTACCGAGTAGATTTAAAATGACGTGGCATCGATAGCTACGGGATTTTTTATTGGTCGGTCGATCCTCTTCTCTTCGACTAGTTACGAATAACTAGTAATAGTAGAGAACAACAAAAGAATCGAACCCGGACTCCTAATATACGCTCGAACAGTAAGATTGAGCTCACATGTTACGTCCAGTCAATGGAAGAATGCCTTACAAATAACGCCTTCTTAGATTGGCCGAACGTAACGTAACGTAATAAGAGGCATCCTAACCCGTCATCCGGACAGTTTTAATTACAAGTTGGCATAAGCTTAGATTGGATCCAAAGAAAAGTTTAATTTTCTTTCTTGTAATTACGCGCCGCCAGTTTGTAATTGTTTGTAATTAAAGACATTAAATATATGATTAAAAACTGCAGGCCGGCATTGTGACCATGGCGCAATATATAATAATTGCTCGTTTATCTCGAGCACTGTCCTTCATCACCCCGCTGCCCCATTGTGGACCTGGCTAAACCCATAATGGGCTTTTTAAAAACAGGCCTTTTTAGTGCCCACTGGGCAGAAAGAGTTACCAAAAAAAATGGTGGGTAGAGTGTGAGGCTTTGATTCATCAGTGTGGTGTTTATGGACAATTTTCTTCGTGTAAAGAACTGTTTCTACAAAACTGTATAGTATGTTCACTATTTATCTGTTAATTGTCTAAGGTGGCACTTCACCGCTCTGGTGGACCTGGATTCGAATCTGGACGGGTCAAAAAGTCCGTCCGGATATTTCGGGTTTTGTTCTTCACCATTCGGCCGCCCCATGGTGCACCTGGCGTAACCATAATTGACATGCTAAAAAGCCCTTTTTAGTGCTCATAAGGCGGAGAGTTAAAAAAGAAAAAAAACTTCTTGACGTCATAAATTTACTAACCAATTACGGAACAGGAAACTACTACAGCAGCTGAAACTAATTGGGAAAAAATAAACGCCGCAGAGTTACTAATAATAATAAAACGATTTAATATAATAATTCATGAATATTATTTTTAAACATAATATGAAAATTAGTATAAGTTATATTTAATTTTTTTTTATATTTAATTTACTCGCTATTTTTACGGCAGGGTGCGCTGTAATTCAAAATGGCGTCTAGAAACATGTGCATTGGGATGTTTTGTTAGCGAATTAACTTAAATTTTATACGAATTTAGCAATTTTTATAATTAAATCATGGATTATTCTAATATCAGCCGCGAAGAACTTTGTAAACCCGTAAAGGAATTAAAAGATAAGTGGAAATTGTTACCTGCTTTCCTCCAAGTTAAAGGTTTAGTGAAGCAACACATCGATTCCTTCAATTATTTCGTTAATGTGGAAATTAAAAAGATAATGAAGGCCAACGAGAAGGTAACAAGTGAATGTGATCCACTTTTTTATTTAAAATACACAAATATATACGTTGGAACTCCTGAGATAGAAGAAGGATTACAGATTACCAAAGCTACAAATCCACATGAGTGTCGTTTGAGAGATTTAACATATTCTGCACCAATTACTGTCGATATTGAGTATACCAGAGGTCAACAGAGAGTTGTGAGGAATTCAGTCACAATAGGAAGAATGCCTATAATGCTTAGGAGTTCAAAATGTGTTCTTACTGGAAAATCTCCCGCAGAGTTGGCAAAATTAAATGAATGCCCTTATGATCCTGGCGGTTACTTCATTGTGAATGGAGCTGAGAAAGTTATTCTACTTCAAGAGCAGCTTTCCAAAAATAGAATGATAGTGGAAGAGGATCGCAAAGGAGGAATTACCTGCCAAGTCACCAGTTCGACTCACGAGAGGAAAAGTAGGACGAACATCACCGTGAAGAAAGGAAATTATTATTTAAAGCATAACAGTTTTACAGATGATATACCGATTGCTATTGTATTTAAGGCTATGGGTATAGAGAGCGATCAGGAGATAGTTCAGATGATCGGTACCGATGATCACGTTTTGTCGGCATTTGCGTCGTCCTTAGAAGAGTGCCATCAGGCTCAAGTGTATAGCCAGATGCAAGCATTGAGATTTATGGGTGGAAAAGTTAGACAAAGAAAGATGTTTGGAGGTGCTAAAAAATCTGTCGTCGAAGAAGCACGCGATCTTCTAGCTACTACGATCCTTGCTCATGTGCCTGTTGAACAATTTAATTTTAAGTTGAAGGCTCTTTATATGGCATTAATGATAAGAAGAGTAATACAGGCTCAGCAAAACACAAAGTTAATTGATGACAGAGATTATTATGGAAATAAACGAGTTGAACTGGCTGGAAGTTTACTAGCTTTGTTATTCGAAGATGTTTTCAAAAGATTGAATGGTGATATAAAAGCTATAGCAGATAAAAATATTCCAAAAGTGAAAGCTTCAATATTCGATGTTTTTAAATATATGAGACAAGATTTGATAACTAATGGTTTAGTGACTGCGATATCCACTGGAAATTGGACCGTTAAACGTTTTAAGATGGAAAGAATTGGTGTTACACAAGTGTTATCTCGTCTATCATACATATCTTGTTTGGGAATGATGACTAGGATCAACAGTCAGTTTGAAAAAACCAGAAAAGTTTCTGGTCCCAGATCTCTACAACCATCTCAATGGGGAATGCTTTGCCCTTCAGATACACCTGAAGGAGAATCTTGTGGTCTAGTTAAAAATTTGGCACTTATGACTCATATTACAACTGATTTAGAAGAAGGACCTATTTGTAAATTAGCCTTTAATTTAGGTGTTGAAGATATACATTTACTAAATGGAGAGGAACTTAGTAATCGTAATGTGTATATGGTATTTGTGAACGGTAATATTCTCGGAGTCGTTAGAGAACATAAGAGACTCGTTCATACTTTCAGAATGCTTAGAAGAGCCGGTTATATTAATGAGTTTGTATCTATATTTCCTAATCATACCCATCGCTGTATATATATAGCATCTGATGGTGGAAGAATGTGTAGACCGTATATAATAGTGAAGAATGGCAAACCTAAAGTACTTCAAAGACATTTAGAAGAGTTGAATCAGGGACTTAGATTCTTTGAAGATTTTCTGCGGGAAGGACTTGTCGAATATTTAGATGTCAATGAAGAAAATGATAGTAATATTGCACTTTATGAGTCTGATATAAATGAAAATACAACTCACTTAGAAATCGAACCATTTACATTACTAGGTGTCTGTGCCGGATTAATACCGTATCCTCATCATAATCAGTCACCACGTAACACTTATCAGTGTGCTATGGGTAAGCAAGCCATGGGAACTATTGCTTTGAATCAAAGAAATCGTATTGATACATTGCTTTATTTGTTGGTTTATCCCCAAAAACCAATGGTAAAATCTAGAACAATTGAAATTATTAATTTTGAAAGTCTTCCAGCAGGTCAAAATGCAACTGTTGCTGTGATGAGTTACAGTGGTTATGATATAGAAGATGCTTTAATTATGAACAAGGCATCGATTGATAGAGGATTTGGTCGTTGCCTTGTATATAGAAATCAAAAGTGTCTCATAAGGAGATACTCAAATGCAACACACGATCGAATTTTGGGTCCAATTGTCGATGGCACAACTGGTAAACCCATTTGGAAACACGAAGTGTTAGATGCAGATGGGATAGCCGCTCCTGGTGAAAGAGTAGAAAATCGGCAAGTTCTCATAAACAGATCAATGCCATCTGTCACTTCAAATCCTATTCAAGCCACACCAAACTTGATGCAACAACCCGAATTCCGAGAGGTGCCATTAAGTTATAAAGGTTTAGTTTCATCGTCAGTAGAGAAAGTAATGATTTCGACTAATAGTGACGAATCTTACCTAATTAAAATGTTGCTCCGTCAAACTAGAAGACCAGAAATAGGTGACAAATTCAGTAGTAGGCATGGACAGAAAGGTGTTATAGGGCTGATCGTTCAGCAAGAAGACATGCCTTTTAACGATAACGGAATCTGTCCCGACATGATTATGAATCCTCATGGTTTCCCATCAAGAATGACTGTTGGGAAATTAATAGAATTGTTAGCCGGTAAAGCAGGTGTATTAGAAGGGAAGTTTCACTACGGTACTGCATTTGGAGGAAGCAAAGTTGAAGACGTGAGCCAAGAACTTATAAAAAATGGCTTTAATTATTTGGGGAAAGATTGCCTAACATCAGGAATTACAGGAGAACCTTTAACAGCATACATTTATTTCGGTCCAGTATTTTATCAGAAACTGAAACACATGGTTTTGGATAAGGTCCACGCGCGTGCTCGTGGTCCAAGAGCCGTGTTGACCAGGCAACCGACCGAAGGAAGATCCAGGGAAGGCGGTCTGCGTCTGGGTGAAATGGAACGCGACTGTCTGATCGGCCACGGAGCCAGCATGTTACTGTTAGAGAGACTTATGTTATCTAGCGACGCCTTCGACGTTGATGTCTGCAACAATTGCGGACTGCTCGGTTATTCCGGGTGGTGCCACTACTGCCGTTCCTCACGTCACGTTGCTTCCATAAGGATTCCTTACGCATGCAAGTTACTGTTTCAGGAATTACAATCTATGAATGTTATTCCGCGAATTAAGTTGTCCAGATATTTTGAGTGACCAAAATTTCTGATTAAATGTAAAATTTGGAGTAGATTTAGAAAACTAAAATAAATATATTTCTTATATTGAATTTGTGTTTATCTTTATTTCTACTAAAAAAATTTACATAGATAGAAGAATCTTTTTAAGTTATTTTCAAGTACTATACTGTAATTTAAATTTAAAAGATACAAAATGTCGCCATATTGAATCTGTCACGTGATTAGGTTACGTCATTCGTTACCAAAATCTCATATTTTCAAAGGAAATTTGAATTATTAATACATTATTATTTTGGCTCTTAATTTAATAATAATATTAGTAAATTACGCTTTGAAAATAATAAACTCGACAAGTCACGTGATTATATATCCAACAATCGATTGGTGCGAACAAAAAATCTTCGAAAATAAATTAATTATTACTGTATTAATATCACACGTTTACTTCAGTCAAATAATATAAGAAACGTCGGAATATCAGTTAAGTTTAAATATTAATATAATTTATAGTAATGGCGGCTTCCATGTCTGTTGCATTGTGAGTCATAGCAGTGTCGTTGAAGTGATACTCGCGCTTGTTTTTAAGCAAAATGGATCATATTTACACCGTTTCTAGACGTAATTGCCCGCCTACGACGGTTCCTACGAATGCTGAATGGTAAATTTTAACTTTTAATGTAAATATATGATTCAATACGTTTAGGTAATTTGTGTGTGTGTATGTATGTAGGTATTTGACTGAAAGTTACCTTTGCCTGTCACTACTATAGCATTGATGAAGTGCATTAGAAATTGTGGGAGAGATTACTTTTAAGTGAATTATCTGTGGACATATCCATGTATAAAGTAACCTAAAAGTAATGTCTGCTGAATTTTTTTGCTTAAAATCTGTCAGGATATTCTCTAACTGGGAGAGGTAGCAAATTCTACACAAAGACAAGAATACAGGCATACAGACAGACAGACACAAAATGCATGCAGACAAGTCTTGGGTGCATATACTTTTGGAATCAAACTGATCTGAGTTTACTCTGATCGTTCGAATCGTGTATACAAACTATGGCAATCTGATCAAGCTCTATTTGCTTATACAAATAGTAACTAAAATCATCTGGATTGTGATTGAACTAATCCAAGTGGTGGGTAGGATCATTTGGATCAAATAAAAAAAAGATTAAAGATGGTAACCCCTGTGGTTTAAGTCAAGCTTACAGTTGATGGTAAAGAAGTTTGTTTAACTGTGACTAAAGTATTTAAAAGCTATAAATGATAAATAGAAACATTATTAAAATATCCGATAAACCGAGATGAAAAACTAAGTATTAAGAGAGAATTTTGCAATAATGTATAGCGTGCACTCTCCATTTTGCCATTTTCTGAGCATTTTGTTCGCGGAGTAAATACAATCGTACTTATAAATTTTCTGCCAACTAACATACATGACAGAAGCACTCCGTATCACGTGACAAAGACAAATGTAAGGACAAAATTGCAGTTCTGAATGAAGAGTTTCGACCCCCAAATTTTAGACCCCTGGACTAGCAGGCACCAAAATTTGGACAATCGTCAACTCAAGGTTATGCAAAATGCTCGGTTGTTTTTTATTTGAATCTAAAACCAAATACAAACAACTGTTAGCAATGCCAATACATCAATAAATAATGTTGTGAGGGCGATTGTCATCGTTTGTGGGAAAAAGTCAAGAATCTGTAAACATGAAACAAGCAGCAACAAACTTCACACTAATTTCTTATAATGAAACAAGTGAATTCCATAATGAAAACATAAAATGGAACTTTTATGATCATTATTCTATCAACATTTATATCATTTTTAAAAATTTGTGATAGTTAGTGGTTCACATGATTCAAAATTGTGAGTTTAAATGGTTCTTGAGGTAAGAAAGGTTGGGTACTTCTGCCCTAGACGACTGAAAAAGTCAAAGGAACTGTATCTCTAATTGTGAACATTTGTGAAATATTTTAACCAAAATATTTGTAATGCTTGGCTTGACTTTGATTGCTTCTCGAAAGTAGACCATGCAGTGGCGTTTCTTGTGTTTTATGAGCTTTTAACCATCTCTAGTGAAGTAGAAAATAGTTTTTTGCATTCTTTTCAGATAGTTTGGAATTTTTTCACTTCAAATTTTAATCCATTTTGAAGGCCCTCAAAGGTCTGTATCTTGTGAAGAATCACTTATAAACTGTCAATTCCTTTGAATTTTTTGCTCCTGTAAGCATGGTCTACAGCTCTGATAAGATCCCAACCACCTCATTCACATCTGAAATTTAACTGATAAGTACTTAAACTTTGAAATGTAAACAAATACAAGTCATATGATTTTAGATAAACTAGTACAAATTTTAATAATTGTAAGAATATAGAACACATTTATGCTTTTTGTTTTTAAGTCTCTCTTCATATCTGGAGAAATTTATCATTCTGTTTGGTAGAGAATATTTTTCATTAGTGGGAAAGTTTGACATGTTAAAACACAATATACAAAGCAGAAAAATTGATATTGGTGGGTTATTCTCCCAGACGTTGCTTCGTGTGCTGCTTTCCATTCTCACATATATCGTCGTGCTTTGTTGCATCACTTAAGAAACATTGCAACAAAATGACTGAATGAAATAACCACACAAACCAAATGATTAATTAAGATTAAATTGTTTCAATTACTTAAATGCCACTTTAATTGGACGTTTGAATGAATTAATTTTTTATAAACTCTAACTAGAACTGTGGTTCTTAAAGTCGTAAAGTATAAACCTGATGTATGCTTATGATATATGGATTGTAAGCATACATCAGGTAGCTTGCAGGCACGTAGTAATTTTTCGAAGTGCAGTATTGATAACTTTGAGAACCACTGGTCTAGAAATATATCTTTTCTTTGTAACTTAAACTAGTCCCAAATTGTCTTGTAACTGAATTATTTGGCTCAGAAACATGCATGTATATGGAGACTGCATTTTTTCTTATTTACAGCAAAACATTGATTACTTTTATATTTAATTAACATTTTTTGACCAACAGGTTAACTGACGGAGCCGTCGTTATATCCGTATCCAGTCGCAATACAATTGCCTTTACCACAAACACGGACCTTCAAGATTCGATTGGAAAAATGACTCGTACATTTGTATACGTTGCGGACTTGAACGTGCCCTGGGAAGCCCACAAGTATTTTACATTTATTCATTTATTCATAAGTAAATTTAAAGTTTTAAGACTGCTAATTCATAGATTATAGTTTAATGATTGACTGATTAATTATTGACAATTCAATTAATAATTTGCTTATAATGTTAAAATTAATCAATGGTTCGTATGTATTTGCGTACCTTTAACAGCTGTCTGTTATAAGTAAGACACGTCGAGATTTTATTTGAACATATCAGCCAGCTATTATATTCGAATAAAAATTTGGTACATCTGGTGGTACATTTCGGATGATAACATCTAAAATCTTTCTTGAAGAATATGGGAAAAGGTGCAGGTGATTGTGATAAAATACCATATTTCATCTGAAATATATATTTTTAATGGACACCATCAAATCTCATATCCATGGTGAAACTAGCAATGTATATTCCTAAAGGTATAACCCCAATTTTCCTGCCTCTAGTCACCTAAACAAATGTCTGAAAGATTGCTTCTGGAATGGGAAGAGGGGATTTCTAATAGTGTGATGGCAAACAAAAATCTGTAGGTCTAGAGTGGATGTTGAGGTTTGGAAAGAGATCAATGATGATACTGCTTGATCTTATTTCAAGAAGAAATGGGATTTGCAGAAAGAACTGTCTGTATAGAGGATGACTTCGCTCCTAAAAATGTGTAATATGACAGTGCCCTAAAGCTCTGAAGAAACGACTGCAGCTATATGGAGTATAATCTCTCCCACTCGTGAGACCGAAGTCAACATCGACAAGTCAGTTGGTATATTCGGTGATTCAAATTACAGTATTGAATTAGGTTGAAATTAGGTACCGGTATGTTTGTTATTATATTATCTGTATAATGTTTGGTAATTATTAGTGTTTATGCTGTTGTTGAAAAGCTACACTATGGAAAATATGGTAAATATATTCTTTTCAATAAATATGAAATTTTGTGTTAAATTGCCCTTCAGCCTTTTAAACTTTTAAGTTTTTTATTTGAATATAATGGCCATTAAAGGCAAGGAAATATGGTAAAATTATACATAAATTAAATACTAAGATGCACATTTTGATTCTGAGTTAGCATATTATGTTTTCCTTAACACTTTTCAATGTCGCTCCGTCGGTGATTTGAATTTCTGTGGCGGCGGTCTTCTTTGGTTGCTGAAGAGGGTAGGGCTCATTACAGAAAACTTCTTAAGATAACTTCATAAGTAGTTGGTTGGATCTGTAAGATTGGGTGATCACAATGACCACAGAAATGACACAGCTGGTATTTTGGCAATCATGTCATCGAAGTGTGTTTCTCAGAGGGTAGAGATAATCAAGATAATTAACATACTACAAATTTGAACATTTTACATTAATTTGTTTGTAAATTATAACCAACACATTGAGTTTGGTTTTATAAGGATTACCCTTCAGATCACTCTGAAGTTATTTTAACAAAGAAAACAATGCCAAGAGAAGAGAAGAATAGTGACTTCAAGCTGGGATAGACTTACCGAAAACATTTATCACATTAAGACAATGGCACAGTGATTTAATATCATTTTCGAATGCTGTCTAGCTCTCCGACTGCTTAACTTTGGTAATCTGACAAGAACCATTCTCGGCAAGACTTTAAGAGTCGTTAAAAATATTATGAAAGTTTACTTTATTTTGAATAGAACTTAAAATGAATGTAATGGGTATGTGTTTCTTAATGATGTTCCATTTAAGCACTAACCACATATACAACAAAGGTCCCTTAAGATTATAATGGAGACAAAATTTCATAGTCAACTGTAACTTTTCTATGTTTAGGTACATAAATACTTATCATTATGTTACAATTGCATTACATATAGCTTATATAACTAGTAGTCTATATTTTTTAATGTTTGTTTAATGCATATTTTCAGAGTTTTGAGCCATAACGAAATTATTACGTGCGTCGAATGGGACGTAAGCGGAAACAAACTACTCATAGCCGACACCGTTGGAAATATACTGATTTGGGCCATGAAGGTAAGGAATATTTTTAAGATTTATTATTAATAAAGAGCATTAGAAGTACATTACAGAGAACGAAAATTATACACCACTTTTATTTAAATATAATATACATATTGATTTTCAAAATCTGAAAACAAAAAGTTGTTTGCTGTCAAATGTAATGCATGCTTGTACTGAATACATGAATACAGCATCTCATGAAAATAAGAGAATGCAAAGGGTAGGGAACAACAGGGAATAGAGGGTGCGAAAACTGAACAGAAGCCAAATGTCACTAGAAGAGAGTAGTTTGGGGAACATAAAAATCACATATCAATGAATTGTAAACTCAGCATCGTATTCAAAAAATAAGCTGTTAAGTTGAGTAAACTGAAAACTGTGTATGTTAGAGTAACAAGCGGAATTTTCGAGTTTGTATTATATTTTTGACAGTTAAGGCTGGTTTATGCAATTCAATTATTACTGACATTTTCTCATGCCCTTTGACAACAATTCAGATGCTTACGCAATGCGCTGCACAACTTACAAGTTGTTCTGCACATGTATGGTAGCATTTGTTTCTCACTAAAGTGAAAAGAATGCAATTCTGATCTCTTTGTCGGTTGTTTCGACAATGCAACAACGAGTGATAAATCTGACAGATTAGATATTCTGCAACATGGTTGCAACTTATCGAGCTAAGCTCACCAATAAGTTACAAATTTGTTCGAACAAGACAAATCTGTATGTATTATGGATTTCATTTAACAAAACGTCAATGGTAGTCATATCATGTAAACCAGTTTTTAGATACAAAAATATCTTTCTGAGTATTTTTAAAAATTGCAAATACTAATAATAAAATTTTTATTAAGTCTAACTTTGAATACATGCACCTCCCTTTATCTCTCCACCCCTTCAACATATAATCACAAAACTTTAATAGCATCAATGCCCCATGTATAGAAATAACCATGCCAAGTTTCAAAATATGTGGTTTATCCAGTCCTTAGGTATAATGCAAAATAGATGCTGACATGCATGCAAAACTTAACAGCTTTTTGTACATTTTTAGGCACGTGGAGTGACAAAACGTCAAGAAACTGGAGGGTCAAAATTTGACTTATTATCGTACTTTATTTTAGCCAGGAAATTAAAATTGAGCTATCGTTAACTATAATAAACATTTCAATACGTAACATAAAACTAAATCACCAGATTGTCTAATTATTAATCGTTAATATCAAAATGACTTTTTAATGGTCCCTTAACCTACCATTTGAATGCTAGAAAGTCAAGCATGAGCTCTTACCGGCTTTTTTTAAATATTTAACAGTAAACAAACTGAAATTGAAGCTAGGAAACAACAGGTGTAACACACAAAAGGCAGAAATAACATATACAAATGATTTTGATTATCAAATATAATAATTGTAATTATTTTAATTGAGGTTACATTCCTGGAAATTATGACATTAAATATATAATACTGCAAAAATATATCATTTTATACACTTAACATGGAAAATTTAAAAGCATGAGTTGTAAATTTAGCAGTCTTAAAGTCAATTATGGTTATATTATACTAATTAATCACATGCTGTCAGCACATTATTGATATGAAATTAAGTGTATAATCAAGAATATGTTTCTATTGCAATTCCAATAGCCAATATTTATATATAATGCTACATAAATTAGTTAACTAATTATTGTACTTTTAAATTTTTAGGATTTCCTATTGAACGATTGGACCCAGATTTCAAGTGCTAGCTTTCGAGGAGAACATATTCTGTCTTGTGCATGGTTTCACAATGGAAGAAAGGTATTATTTGTCCGTTATTTAATTATAATACTTGAATTTGGATTCATCTTGGTTTAAAACAGATTCAAAGTTTAATTGAGAGTTAGAATATATAGTAACAGTCACAAAATTGCATACAGTTTTTGTATAGGCTTATTATGTACCAAAAAGCATTCAACAGATGCTCAAAGTAGCATATTTAAGCTGTATGTAATCATAATGTATGTAATACCAAGAAGAAACAATGAAATTTATTTCATATAACCTATATTAAACTTAGGTAAGTGTTATTTTACATTACAGTCTCACCAATAGTGTTAATGAGCACCGTTGCAAGCACATGACATTTAGTTATGGAAGGAAAAAGTGTTCACAGCATAAGTAGGCTCAAAAACATAACACAAACAGTTATTGTTATGTCGAGTAGGATCCTAATAATTTGCAGACCACCTCAAGCTATAATAATGGCTTTGTATGTGGCACTTTGGCATAAAGGGAATGAATTTCTTTGAGTATTCTATACCAAATGCTTAATACACTCCTGCAGTTGCTGTTTATTTTCAGGCCTCTTCTCTGAAGTTTTTGAGTTCATAATGTATTGGCAGTTCTCAATAGGATTGAGATAGACACTGTTTTATTTTGATCTGCTTAATTCTCAGGTGTTAAAGGAACTTTTTTTACTTTAACAGCAATTTTTGTGTCAATTTAAGTGGTAGTAATGCTAACAAACTGTAGAGAAAGGACACATTGTATTGTGTAGTTATGTGGCACAGACTTGTCTTTGAAGATTCAGGATGTCATGTCACAAAAATTGTTCCTTGATTGCTGGAATTAACTTGTTATATGCATGGGCAGTCAAAAAGTTTCTGGAATTATAGTATAGCACTGTAATGGTAGGACATATGTAAATGCTTACCCGTTTATCTTAAAAGTAGAATCTTTCAGTGTACACACACTTGCTCCATCAATCCTGCTATTATTGGAAGCACTATTGGAAGGTTTCTTGTGGAATATTCAGGAGTTTGGCTGTCGCATTTGACTTGATGTCCTCCATGGGTACAAAACATGTCTCCTTGAGACCCATTTTCAACCTGGACAGAGTGTTATTGGGCATTTCTAAAAGCAAGTTTTGCGTAGATTGCAAAATACAGTTTGGAGGAAACAGTACAAGTGGCAGGCAGGGTGGTTTTATCATGATAACACACCAAGTCACTCTTTGCTTGTTGTGTAGCAATTCCTCGCTGACAAAAGATTTTTTTGTCATTGCCCTACCACTCATTCTTACCAGATCTTGCTCCGAGCAACTTTTAGCTGTTCCCTATACTGAAAATGGGTCTTGAGGGGATGCTTTTTGCAACCATGGAGGATATCAAATTCATTGCAAACAACCAAACTCCTGAATATTCTAAAAGAAGCTTTCTAATGGTGCTTTCAACAATGGCAAGATCAATCAGGCAAATGTATATGTGTGTGCTAAAGGGTCCTACTTTTAAAGATGAGTAGTTAAGCATTTCCACATATTTAACCATTATAGTGCCAGACCACAACTCCAGGAACTTTTTGACGACTCACGTAAAATGATTTTATAGCATTCTGCATTCACAGACCATTTTATAAAGCAAAATCTGATGCCATCTTTGCTGCAAATTATCCCACACCATATGACTCAGAATGTTACTTTCTGCATCAATTTCTGATATAGGGTTTCCATCATCTGTGCAGACTAAATTTTGATTAGTCCAAGAACACAGCCTGTTTAGCCAGATATGCTGCTGTCTGTGCATTTCACTTGTTAACAATGACTTTTTAAGTATATGGTAGACTTTTAAACTCATGTTACATAGACAACAATGTGCAGTTCATGCAGTTTATACAATTATTATATAGGATTTTTTATATTATATTAGCAGGTATTTAAAAAGTTTTCATTAGATAAACATACAAAAAGATAGTTTTTAAAATTTCTATTCTAAAATAAAGATTAAGAATAGCTAAAGAGGAGCTTCAACATGATAAAATTAATTGTGTTTGTTAAAAATTTTGCTAGCAGGAAATAGAATTCGCCTGTGTTGCATCTGTATGTTTTTAATCTGCATTTATAGTCTCATTAAAATACCAAGGAGAAAGTTAACTGGAATGAAAGACTTATCGTTTTATTATTTATTTACAGATCGGTTTGAACATGGAGAAAAAAGACAGTTCTTTATATCTTGAAAAATACACTCACGTAAAATTTGGCCCTTCGGTAAGACAGTTCGGAGGGAGGCCTTCTGATGGTTGCATTGCCGTTAGCAGTTCTGGTTTAGTAAGTATTTTAATTTTAATGATACATACAATGATTATGTATCAATATAATATGTAATGGATATAAAACTAAATTATTATATAAATTACACTTAAAAATTAAATTGAAGGCACATACTGTTGAAAAAGGAACCACTATTCATTCACTTTCTATGATGCAGAATAGAAACTTTTGACGACCAACCTTTCATTGTAGGATACTTGGCCATCAAAATTAAAACTTCTCTTAAAAACAAAGAAAACAATATCCTATTAAAAACACAAGTTTAAAAATTGGAACTGGTAATACCACAGATGTTTTCTTTACTTCCATTCGTACCACTTGGGGATTATGGAGCTTTTTATCTGCTAGAAACAAGTACTGATAAATATAGATTTTCAGCTAATGTAACATAATGTAGTGAAGTTTAATGTAAATTATACTTGTCTCAAACACTGTCGACTCTCAACCTTACAGGCAAACAGCGGAAAGCATAATACCAATTGTTTGTTGTATCTAAAGATTTTATAGTCATCTACAAAATGTATGAGATAGGCTAAAATACATGACAGATTATACTGTGGTAAATACACGAGAAATGAATGCAATATTTCCAGGTGGGGACGTAAACAACTGCCAATGTCCGTGGACTTGCTACCCTGCAAATATTCCATACGCTAATGGTTGTAGTCTGATATCATTAAGTACTATGATGACTTGTACTTGGGTTCAGAAATTTCAACCATTCAACCATATTAAATCACTTGGCATCTTAATAATTATTCGTACTGTAGCTTGTTAAGAATCATCTGGCTGTATTGTTGGACTAAATTTGGTATATTTGTTTTTAGAATGAGATGAAACAGAATTAGAAATGAAATAAGACAGTTGCCATATGTATATATGAGGTCTGCATGATTTTTGTCATGGCTTGATATTGAAATGTCTGCTAAAAAGGCAGAAATTACAATGGAAAGAGACTTTATGTAGGCTGGCACAGGATTTTGCTGTTGCTTTGTGTGTTTGGTACAAAGGTAGGCTTGTCATTGAATAAAACTGTTTATTGAAAGTGAAAGACTTACACAATCCTTGGTATTTTGCCAAGTTTGATGAAAAGTCTGTGAAGTCAAATTCTATATATTTGATCAAATAGTTGTCCATATTGAGAGAGTTTGTCAGAAAGAGATGGTAAGTTCTGAATCCATTCGCGTAGTCTTCTTCCATACGTTTTGTGTTTCATAAGCACCAAGACATTGGCTTTGTCTGCTCTGACCGATGTAACTCTGTTTAGACGTATCCATCTAGCCGTGTGCTTAATCTTTAAGAGTGGACAATACAGCAATGCACCAACACATACTAGAATTGGCTCAGTTGATGTGTTATAGTTCCATATTTCAATTTGATGGCATTGTATACACACAGAATAAAGGAGTCTCCATGGATAGTCCAGTTTCTGGAGATCTATGTGAATTGTTTGTCAGGCAACTGGAGAGCAATAATACCCTTTCCCACTTCCTCCACAACATCATCCTATACAAGAGATACATTGATGACATTATCATTTCTTGGAGGACAGCACCGAATTTGACCCTATTTGTCAACGCAATGAACAATAATCTATATGGGCTGTTCCTGGAAATAGAACAACATAGCCCCACCAGGGTCCACTTCTTACACTTAGATATCAGAATTGAGGAGTCAGACATATACATGTCTGTTTATCATAAACCATGTGCTATCTCCACTTATATACTGATTGGGTCATGTGATCTCTATCCATACAAGATGGCAGCCTTCCGGGCCTTAAGAAAACAAAATCGATTTACAAGATTTAATTGTAATACACACCAGTTAAAGGTTTAAATGAATCTAATGTTATATTCATCTCAGTGTGTGGTTCCGATTTGTATATGTTATGTCATTCAATAATCTGGGAATAATGCCATGATATTCTTTCATTTATTTTTTAATAATTTGTCATATAATTTATTATTTAATTGTAATTCATTTTTATTTATTTATTCAGACATACTGGGAAAACCCATGATGCGGGGAATACATACAACAAATCATTAGATATACAGTACAAACTATAGTAATATTACAATTCATGAATTAATACAGAGAACAAAAAAGTAGAATATACATAAATAAAATACAAATTATACAAAACCAATACTAAGTAATAATATTTTAAACAAAATATCAACATAAAAATTGTGGGAAGAACTATCCAAACAATAAAAAAAACATATATTATATTAAAAAATTGACTACACCCACCTATAAAGCCTGGTACCCACATGCGGCAATGGACGACGGAAACGGTCAACAGAACGGCAAAATGACGTCACTTTTGCTGTCGATGTTGACGGAATACGAAGTTGAAAATTTTCAAGTTTTGCCGCAACGGAAAGCGGCACAGTAAAAGTTAGACCAATAGGAAGACCGTTTATCAACATCGTCATAAAGATCATGTGGGACGATAGCATTTGAACTATGGCGGTCGGCAAGCTAAAACGCTTTATTTGTACACTAATACACTAATATATTTCATTTATACTCTATATTACTATTCGATTTAAATATTAATGTCAAATAGACTTACTTACTGCTTAAAGTATTGGGAATGAAGTATGCATAATTTGGCGACGAAAGTATTCAATATTCCTAACTTTTGACGATTTAGAATATTTTTCCTATTCAAATTATTTGTTTCTGAGGTTTTTTTTATTTGCGATAAGATCGAAGGCAAACTTAAAAAGTTTACAAATATACGAGCGCTAAGACGGCTTTTCTAGTGAAAAAGAAAAGCCATCTTATCACTCGTATATTTATACACAAGACTAGACAAGAAGCATATCGCATAATTAAAAAGTTTAATTGATATAACAAAGCAATTCCGGTAGATGCCATTTTCAACTACTGGCACATGGCCAGTAGTTCGACTACTGTAGTAGCTTGTTTATATTTACGGCTGGCAGATGGCGCGTTTCAAATGTAGGGTAATTTCCACATGTGAGTACACGCGACACGGAAAGACGACAGAGCGGCAAACGGAAACAGTCGACGGAAATCGTCGACTGTTTCCGTCGACGATTTCCGTCGTTCGTTGCCACATGTGAGTACCAGGCTTACAACAAAAAAGAAGTTAATTATCACATAAAACAGCGGATAGTCTCCCAAAATTTCTTAGCCACAAACACACATTTAAAGGAAAAATTAACACTACCTCTGAGCAAAATTGAATGCTGAATATACTTCACTCTACTCAAATGACCACTGAAACAAAATAAATCAACATAAAATTACCTAAATAATAGTTTAACCTTTTGAATAAAAATAATTAAATCAGATTATGTAAATTACCAATAAGATCCAAAAATTTTTCAAACAAAATAGTGGAGACACCAAAAATACTTTCACAAAGTTTTTCTAAGCTAGTACACCTAGCTTTCGTGTGAAATGCATCCAATAACTGATCACCTTGGCAATGTGTGCAAATATCTCTGCAATAATTCTACAAAAAATTAAGAGCGTTACATCTAATTTGCATTATCGTAGAGCTAATATTATAAGAGAAATTGTTATTATAAACAAAACAGTCAAAAAAACGATTTATTTAAATACTTGTATCAAATATTGTAAGAGCTCACTTTAATATGCCGATTGAAGTTCAAAATTAATGCCATTATTAGCATGAATATTCCTTAAACTTTTGGTCCACACAAAGTCCTTCTTATTTAAAATATAACATAAACACATTTTACTCCAACGTTTTTCATCCAATTTCATTGTTCTAAAAATCCAATTCAAACACTTATTTAATACTACAAAGGAAAAAGGTAATAGTGAACACTCCATAAAAATTAAATATCTTGGAGTACATCGAGATAAACCAAATAACTTTTTAATAAAAATAGCCAAAACCGCAGAAAATAGCCCATACCTCGGAAGCATATAACAAAGACGAAGTAACAATTAAATTATTTCTAATAAATATTTATCCAAAACATTAATAAATCCTTGTAAACCTCTAACGGAGTCGGCAATCAAAACTATATTACCTGCATATGACAATATTTTAACGCTAGTGCCATTCACATAATCAGAATTATTCTGTTCAATTAAATTATTTAAATATAAACTAAACGAAACAGGACTCAAAACACAACCCTGTCTAACACCTATAGTAGTAAAGAAAAGGCCTAGAACAAAGACAGCCCCATTTAATTATAACATTAGACTCTTTATATAATTCTGTAAGCAGAGAAACAAATTTAAAACTCAAACCATATTTTAAATCTGCGGTATCAAAAGCTGAAGACAAATCAAATATTTAATTGGAATATTTGCCGACGACAAGCAAGTTTTAAGATAAATTTAAATTTTTCTTTCAGGTTTGCGTTATAATTCTTCAGTCGGATTACAACTGCACGACGAGCAAAGAAATCCTTGGCCAGTTTAGAAATAAATTAAAAGTCGTAGACATGTGCTATGCAAAAAGTAAGTACAATTACTTTGAGTTTACAAATTAGACAATTCTATCAAATATATTAAATACTGAATGATGGATTGATCAATGGGATGAGATAATGTAATACGGGGACAATCTGCCAAGGGAGTGTCTTTTGAGTGAACTTCTATGAGAAACTGTCTCCTATTTAAGCATTAAATGTGTGAAAAAACTTGAAAAACTCCACATTGGTGGGGTCCAAACCTGCAGCCAGCTACTGGCATTTGATGGTGTTATCCATTCAGTCACCAGTTGGCCTACCAAATGAGACACATTCGCACAATTAGGTATAAGACGAGCAACAATTATGCCCGTTATAAGTGAGCCTGACTTGCAATAGGATCAACAGTAGGTGCAAGGGATAGGGAATGTATTCTCATTCTATACAGTCCACAATAAATTATAGAATTCTGAATTCTGAATTCTTCATAGCTACGGGCTGAACGTTACCTTCGTCTGGTATTGCGTGTTTCGTCTGACCAATGGGAAATTTTAGTTAATAAATTTATTAATAATTGATATTGTTACTACATGCAGAGATGCTGAAGTTATTTAATAATAATAATTTACTGTGGATACAAAAGTCGCTTCAGGCTGTGTCTGTTTTTGCTATGCAATAACTAATTGCAATTGCACTGAAGTATAGGTGTAGTGATAGTGGGCTATTCGTTTGATTAGATGCCAGGCACCTCAATCCTCCAAATAGTTTTACAATTAGTTATATATTTTTATGCATATAATCTACAGTTTATCTGTGTTTAAAAGACAATTTGTGCAGGTATTGCGAGACAGTGGTTATACTGATTTTAAACTGTAATTACAAACTTGTGCCTCTAGAGCAATAGCTGTTCCAAAGGTATGTGGTAGGGTGGGTTACAGCAAGAAAATATGGTAGAAAATTCAGCATAAAAATTGGCAGACTTCTACATTTGTTTGTATACATCGACGCAACACATATGTGATCTGCGGGGATGTCTCCTGGAAGGACTTTCTATGGGAAACTGGCCGTTATTTAGGTGTTACATACAAGAAGAAATACCAGAAAACTCCACATGGTCAGCCTGTTGGTGAGGTGCAAACCCACGACCATCTAACAGTGTTTGGTGGTTTTTTTACTCAGTCACCGGTGGGTAAATTCTGTATGGAATTCTGCAATTTTAATACAGAAAATACATGGTTACTTTTTACTTTTATACAACTAAAATATGCATTAACGTTTATTAAGGATTTTAATAATTAGCAAATGACAATATTGTGCTAAATATTTATTTATTCAGAAAACTAAATATATAATTTGAAGATTTTTAATTCTTTAACAAATTAAGAATTTTTTGATTTTATAATACATCTTTGCTTAATTATTTTTCAGACGGAGACTTCTTAGTCGTCGCCAGCGACGGACAGGTTCACTCTTCGGTCCATTGTTACCGTGTTGCTTTAAAGATAAATCAAGGTGAGCAGAAGAGAGATTTTATTTAATAATCTAATGTATTAAATTACAATATTTCATTATCTTGTGAACACTTTACTGCATGTTATTTGTTCTTTATTGGGTTTTCTTTTCATAACTATTCATATCTATCTGAGCCTCTTAGACTTAATAAACTCTTGTATCTCATCTTTTAAAATTAAAATTTTCTGGCTATTAATATAGCACTGATGCGCATTTCTTTCTTTAATTCTGTATTATTCATTTTCACATTAAAATCTTCCTTTTGTTCATTTAATAGGGAACAATTATAGCACTTTTGTATGTATAACCCATAGAAAATTGCTAAAATGAAAACAAACCCTTTATTTAACTTGCTCCACCGCATACATCCTGCTCGTAAGAGCAACAATTTCTTTATAGGCTCGAGTCTATAATTGCAATTTAAATTGGCATATAATCCATGCTCCCTTTTAAATATAGATTACCTGTGGGTTATACGCACAAATATACAGTAAATTTCTTCTTGGCGGCTTGTAGCGAAAGCTTTAGAATGAAGTTATCAACTTATATCCTTCTAAGTGGCATTATCATCACATGTTTCTATCACGTACAGTACATCAGAGAAGACTATAAAGTATTTTTCATTTGTACACTTGGAGATTCTAGAGGGTGACAATTGAATGTATGAAGACTTTACAATTGAAATTTTACTACATCAACATCTTTTTAAGAATATTTTCAATATTTTACTGACGGTCTCAATCTTTTTCGGGGGTTGCTCGGCCTTTAAGAGAGATTGAGGCTGTGTTAACTGCCTTTTAATGTCTATTCTAGTCATTACATGTGTGCAAAGAATGGTTTTGTCATTAAAAGATTGTCTGTGTAATTAAGATGGATACTTAAAATGGATATTTAATTATGCAAACAATTATTTATTCATTTTATAATAAAATTTCCATATTTTATATAATAAATTTAGTCTTTATAATTTCAGAAAAGTGTGTTATCAACTGCCAGCCTTTTTCTAGTTTTTATTTAAGTTGTCATACATCTGGACCAACTATGGATAAACAAGGTAAACAATATAAATACATTATATTTACCTGTATATATTCTTCATTGTTACATGCATAATAATATATACAATATATATGTATATACAGGGTGGTCCAAAAAGTACTTGCCAGTTTAATGCTTCATTATACCACAATACTTTGTCCTCAGTGACCTTCCTCAGTTTACACACTGCATTTTGAAGAGTGTCTCTTACATTTACATTCACAACCAAAGATCAAGAGTTAAACCCAATTTACAAAAAGCATGAGCAGCCGATGTCTGTTGCAACTAAAATTCTTCACTCCATTTCATTTAAACAATAGTGCTTGTCAAGTGACATTCGTGTACACACAACTATTGCATATAATAAAAAAAATATTGAATTTTTACAGTTGCAAGTTCAGGATGGAACACCTTATAGCATTATTTGACTCATGCAATATTGCTTGAATGACATGTGCATTTAAAATATGATGAACTTTCTTCTCAGTCCTATGCTTTTCAAAGGGCGTGGTGATATTACGAATTGACAGCTTTAATTGTATCTTTCCAATGCTCCCAGTGTTGTGCTATATGGATGGCTTCATACATTGTAAGTCCTGTAATCATTATTACTTGGTCTGCCCACTTAATCTGACATTTATTTCTAGGGCGTTTGCCATTAATCTTCCTTTCTAGTATTTGTTTCTCAAATCCACTTCTGTGTCTGGAAATATGTCCCAAGAAGCAAAGGTAGGATTGGTAGTTTAGTGATAAGGCGTGTTGTAATTTTCAGTTGATTTAAGATGGAGCAATTTGTTCGGTGCTCCTGCAAGAGATTTTCAGCAATCTTCTCTATATCTATATTTTAAAGGAATCAAGTTTCTTCCACAAAGTGGCATTTATGGTTTGGGTTTCCGAGGACAAAGTGGCAATCAGAAAAATAAGTGATCATATGCGCTTTAGTTTATTAAAAATAGTGATTGTAGCATCTTTGAAAATTCTAGATAATTTAGAGGTTGCATTGCGAGCGAGTCAAATTCTGCATTTAATTTCATTATCATATCCTCCTTTATTCGTAAGAAGTGATTCAAGGAAAACAAATTCATTCACCGCCTTATAGCTGCAATTTCTTTAGTCTGTGTCTAGGAACGATCAGTTATAACTTTCATTTTACTTTTATTGATCAGCAATTCATATTCCCTGCTCTCAGTTTCAAGATGTTTCATAATATATTCAAATTCTGATTCATTGGATGCTATAATAAGTATATCGTCAGTGTATCTCAGGTTGTTAACTTTACAGCCACTGATGGAAATGCCTCCGTCCCAGTTATCTAATACCCTTCTCATAATTATTTCAGAATAAGCATTAAAGAGTAAAGGGGAAAGGATACATCCCTGTCTTACACCAGCTTCAGATATAAATGGATTAGACATAGGTTTGTTAGCTCTTACTCTTGCAGAGTTATTCTCATATAAATTTCTGATCATCAAAATAAGATGGTGCGGGATTCCCACGTTCTGGAGAGTGGGCCATAATTTATGCCATTTTACACAATAAAGGCTTTGGTATAGTCTACGAAACAAAGGTAAGCTTTGACGTTAAATTCATAGGTTTTTTCAGTGATTTGTCAAGCATTTAAGATTTCTTCATGAGTTCCTTTACCAGGGATAAACCCTTACTGTTCTTCAGCTATTTTGGGTAATAGGAAGGGTTTCAAACAGTTATTAATTATTTGGAGTATTACTTTACTGGCATGGTTAATTAGGCTGATAGTTCTAAGTTACTACAGTCTGTTGGTGCACCTTTTTTATAAATTGGAATAAATATTGATTTACACCATTCCTCTGGCCATCTCTCAGATTTCCAAATTAAGGAGCAGATTTTATGAAATATGTCAACACCCAGTTCTCCCATTTCTTTTAAAATTTCGGAGGTTATGTTGTCAGGTCCCAGAGCTTTGTGATTTCTTAATGTACTTATGGCTTTTTCTACCTCTGATTTAAGAATAGATGGTTCATCTTCCTCTGTCCATCCATTCTGAAGTTAATTATTACCATTTGTTTTTCCACTATCTTTATAAAGTTTCTCACAATACTTCTTCCAGACATCCTCAATCCCTTCGGCATGAGTTATGATTTCATTTTCAACATTTTTAATTATTTGTGTGCGTGGTTTGAACTCTCTTGCTAGATATCTAACATTATCATATAGTTCATGAGTCTGATTATTATTTGCATGGACTTCAATTTCATTGTATATACTGTCGATATAATCATTTTTGTCTTTCTCACAAGCCTTTTTGATCTTTTCATCTAGTTCTTTCTTCTTTTTCATATGCAACGATTGCTGAAGTTAATAATTTTTTTCTTTCATCTATTAATTCGAGGGTACTATTTGTCATTCATTGTTTCTTTTTCTGTGGCCAATGTTGTGTGGTGCATTGTTGTACTCCAGTTAAAATCCAACCTTTTGTTTTGTATCCATAAATCATATGGGTTGTTTGTAAAGGATGGAGGGTCTAAATTTCGGAGAGTCTGTTGTAAGATTGAACTAGCTGGAGTCTCAAGTCTTGGGTTGTTCTTTGATATTTTTGTTGTATGGAGTTTTAATGTTACTTCCACTTTTAGTAGCTTATGATCAGAGTTGCATAATGCTCCAGGTCTTGCTCTGACATTATTTACTGATCTCCATCTTGTTCTTATTAACACGTAATCAATTTAGTTTTTATATTCACCCGTTGGGGAGGTCCAAGTAGAAAGACGTCGATAATGGTGTTTGAATATGGTGTTAGTTATTGAAAAACTGTTATCAATTGCCAACTGAAGGTGTCTATTTCCTCTCTCATTTCTGGTGCCCAGTCCAGATTGTCTTATAATGCACCGTAGATTATCATTATTTTTTGTATTGCCTATCTTAACACTAAAATCTCTCATTATTATCAATATGTCCTTCTGTGGTATTTCTATGATGATGATTTTCAATTTGTGTGTACACTCTGTCCACTTCATCGTCCGAAGCAGCCGAACTGGGCATATAAACCTGAATAATATGAAGTTTTTTACTGACGAACTACTCGTCGTAAATAATGGACATTTATATGTCCTAATTATTATAAAAAATAATAAAGAGAGGAGTGCTTACAAATACTTGTTTGAGCAATTAGTAAATTACCTCAAAGGTAAAAATTTAGCGAAAATAAGATTTAATTGCTCAGTATACTTCAATTATATTAAATATTCCTTTTACTGTATATGTATATATCAGAACAAACAAGATTAAATATCTCAGAGATCAATTTTCTCAGGAATTTGTTTATTTTTAAGAGATCTTTCACTATATATATATAAGATTTTCTCAAATAAGCTTACTTTCATATAATGAACAGAGAAATTTGAATCCACTCAAGTTCATCTAGTATAAATGTATAAGCTGCAAACAATGAAGACTTGTGTGCAACATACCATTGGCTGATTATGCTTAGTATAGATTAGACTTTAGATTTAGAAGTCAACTAAAAGTAAAGGAAATGGTAACTAGTTAACTTCAAATTTAACTCTCAATCATTTGTTGTGAATACAACCACTACAGTAGCAAAGAGTTCTTGCCTGCTAGACAACTCAACACTTCCAAAGTCTTTGAATTTGTCTGATATTTGTATTCTCAAGATACTTCTGTATAAAGAAGTCACACTAATTCGAATGTGAAGAATTTTCAGTACAGGGTAGTCAGTTTTTCTATCCGTAATGCAAACTAATAGCATTATCTCTGGAATAGTGATTTAGGCATTTTTTCCCCTCGCGTAACATTGCGCCCCAGAGCAGGCAACGGGAAACCACTCTGGATAGTAACTTTCCCTAGTAACACCTTGGCGCGTTACTAACTACTTACTAACCTACGCCAGGTGTCGCCGACGTCAGGAATCTGATATGGCACCAAGAAGAAGAAGTGATTTAGAAAGTTAAAATGTAAACAGGTTATAAACAAATAGCTTGAGTTTCTGTAAATTACACTCGCTTTTTGCAGAGAAGGTCTCATTTAAATTTGGCAGATACTTTTTGGGCCATCCTGTATATATACGTATATAAAAATAAGTGACTAAATTTTATTTTAACCTTATTTAACAGTTATTAATATTTCAGCATTTGTTAGAGTAACGCATTTGAAATTTGTTTTAAGAGAAGCAGCGGATGCAGTCGTGGTTTCTGCGTCAGGTAATGATATTTTCAAATAAAGCAAGAGTAAAACTTTATATTCAAAATCACATTAAAATAGCTATAAATTATATTATTTTATTATGAAATTTCAATAGGTCCTATGGGCAGTATCGTCGAGTTGTGGGAATTGAGGGAAAAGCCTGTCACTTTTCACAAGATGTTCCACAGCACAGCTACTGATATTCAACCAAAAACAGTGGTTAGTAATATATATATATATATATATACTTTATAAAGGTATAATTAATGGGCAGTTCCTAATATGCAGTTACATGAGGCAGTTCAATAAGAAAGATACACTTTTATATGTTAAAGAATAATCAATGAACCTGTAGCCAGGCATTATACATCAATCACTACAATAATTCTTAAGTTATTAACCTGAAATTAGAAACCAAACGTTCAATGATGCACAGCAAATCAATAATCAAATTTATTTATACTTTTTCTAGTTAGTCTTTCTCTATATGCATTATCATTGCCTTAATTTTTGAAGATCGTGTGACAAGGATGATCTATAGATGATGTCCTTCACATGTTTACAAAGTAACTGTACACTGTCAAATAAATTTGAAACTCTTCCTTGTTCATTGAATTTCTTGTTTGCGTCTCTCTCGACACATGTAAACAAACTAAGCAAGGTCAAAATTCTGTGTTTGATTTGTGTGCCTGCTTGTTGCATCTCTATGTAGGATGCAAACCGAAGTGATTTTTTACTATATTTGTTATACTTCTATGATATATTTAGCAACATAACAAAGTACATAGTAAAAAGCTAATAAATTTTTTCATTTATTAATTATAGGGTTGGCAGCATCATGCTTCATCAACTGCACTGTCTTCTGTAGTCGGGATAGCCACTCCTAGACTTTCTATATACGACATCAGTCCGCCGCCTTCCTACATATTAGTCGCCTATAAGGATTGCGTAATTAAATGCTTCTATCGGTAAGACGATTTACATAGTTTACGTAACAGTAATTTTTTTACGACAATGTTTTTCGACAAATGTATAATTTCAGAGAATCCTTGCAATTGGTCTGCAGCATCAGCGTTAATACAGGAACGCACAGAAGAGACGATCACAGTGTGTATTTGTTTTGATAACATGTTTAAATTTATAAAGAATATGTCGTAACAATTTATTTATTTAGCTTTAAAACAATACTTTGGCGGAACTACTTTGTGCGACATGCAACTCACGTGGACTGGTTGCACGTTAATTGCCATCGACTCACTTTCACAGCTGTTTCTGTATCGTTTATCTCCCATAACCGATCCAGGTAATGATAATTTCAACTTTGACTTGAATTTAGTCTTGCTATGGGTCTGTTTGGAAATGCTTACTGATTCAATTATTGAGAATGGGTGTCATTCAGAAACATTATCTATAAAGTTTCCAGTAATTTGCCAGTTGCTGCCAAATTTACCAATCTTAGAAAGTGGGCAGACAGTAATCAACTGAATACCAATGACATTGTTCACTACTACTGGTCAATCGGTAAGCATTTTCAAACAGACCACATGTAAGCCCTCTTAACCTATACAACTTCTTGAACCGCTCGGTTTCACCAAGAAAAATCTAAGATGGAATTTCAATATTAATGTGAAACCTTTTGCTCTATGTTTGCTTGCTTGTGGAATATTTATTCCTTGAAAAGAGGTGGGACCAATGAGCAAAAGACCTCCTCTTTGGCTCCTATACCATTGCACTGAGAAAAACATTTCTGTCCGCAACAGGAGACTGCTGATGTAATAATTGCCATTTTGAATAGTTTCCACTTTATCTTAACATCAGATCACTCCAGGAATTGCCTGACACCTGGAAGAAATATAATTTGAAAGAATCTTCGTTTGTGAAAAGGTTAATCCTAATTTTCAATTTGATTACTTTCACAGGTGGGCCAATGAGTGTAAATTATGCCATAACAATGTTAGAATATTGTTTAATGACCGGAACTGACTGTTGGGATGTTATATTAAGTCTTAGACCAGGTAATTATCTATTTTAAAATCATTAAAAATATTAATTAATATTAAAAATGACTCGATAATTTGGTAATTTTTTTCTCTCCAGGACTGATCGAAACAATTTGCGATAAACTCACAGAATCATTTAACAAACAACCGATGGGCATTCAACAATATTGGTATAGTCGATTTTTAGCCCTCAAAGGATCTCTTTACAGGTATGGCTTCAAGATATTATGTATAAAATATGCAAAAGCCTTATTAAATTCCAATAAATTGATGGCGAATACAGGTGTATAAGCACAGGACAAGCTAAAGCCGGCGATTGTCACGCATTAATTATGTTAAATGCAGTAGCAACAGCAATGAAAGGTTTACTGAGACCCAGAGACCTGTCCACGCAAGACAAAGGACCTGCTGAGAATCTTAATGGTGAGGATTTTAATATATAAAACTGAAAAATCTATTAAACTTACATTAAAATCTATATATTTTTTGTGTGTGTTTTTAAAGCTGTTATGAACAGTAAAGGAGCAGAAACCATTGTAAATATTGATAAAGTGCTAATTCATCTGGAGTCAAAAGAATTCACCGTAGAACCTCCCATTTTGCAGTCCCTGCAACATTTGACGCAGTGGGTGGCGGACACGGCTCTGTTTATTCTCTCCTCTCTGCCGCAACAGTATCATAATCACATGAGGTTCCCCGGAGTGAGTAGAGAGCTCGTTACTCGATAATCTAAAACAAAATATGCCTACTAATTAGAATTTTATATGTAGGGAGGACTCATAGCGGATCCAAAAGCGCTGAATACGCTTCGAGAGTTGCTCGTCATTATTCGAATTTGGAGCTTTTTGAGCGAGAGCTGTCTACCAGTGTTTACGAGAATGGCAGGTAAAATACACATAAAAGACTGTATTCAAGTAAAATTTCTGATTTAAAAATGTTATTGATACTTCAATTTCCTGGAATAAAGTGAATCTTATCTGGTCTTGCAGTCCTCTTCCTACAAGCTCTTGCTCTTTAAGAACTTGCTTGAAGAAAAATAATATCCTTTCTCTGTTTTTAATTTAATTTAAGCTCTATTGATTATATTTCAGAAAATTTAGATGTCTTGGCTCTTCTCTTTGTCCTGTTGACCAAAACTCTCATGTGCCAAGGCGGTGAACCTGACGAGAAGCTTTTAGGTGAGTAACTGTTGAAGGTGAAATGTATAATCAGATCATAACTTACACAAAATTTATTCTATACCTCAAAGATGAATGTGGTTTGCTTCCCAATCAAGTACTGGTTCCGACCATCGAAGTAGGAATTAATGCTCAAGGTAAGCTTTTAAGTTTCACCCCGCACAATTGCAGAAATATAACTTTGCAACTTCTTCAGGTGTTGCAAGTCCCGCACTGTTTATAAACTCCCTGCCGCTCCAGTTTGAATACTTCAATCAACCCGATTTCCTTTGTTACACCAGTAAGGTGCACGCAGTAGAAGGAACCATACCTTTGAATCACAAAGTGGATATTGTGCGCCACGTCAGCCTGGGAGCAAACCCCTCCACGGTCAGGCAGTGTACCAGGTAGGTTACTCCCCAAGAGAAATGCTCTCACCATTGCACTTTTTACAAATCAAGTTATCTTTTCAGGTGCTCTTCCTCCTCCATGCTGAAAGCCGGTGCCAGATCGGCAGCCACCAGAGCCTGGGACCAGAGGTGGCTCCGTTTCTGCCCCTGTGGTGGCCAGTGGAGGATGGTGCAGTCGATCAGATGATAGACTGCATTCCTCATTGTTTTCATCATTGTAAATATCCTGATCACAACAAAATCATTTTCTTTTTTACCAAATCTTTGTACTTTTTTTGTTTAATAAACTACATAAATTAGCCGTAATTTGCATTTTATAAGCCAATAAATACGTTAATAATGAATAAAGCTTTACTACGATTGGTTTAAAAGACGTAAGTTAAATTACCGAACACGTGAATAAAATTTACATATAAGTTAATCCCATTGGTGGAAATTACGTATTCAATTTGCTTCTGTTCTCTCATTGGTCAAGAGATAGGAATATTAAATTAACTTCTTTGTAACGACCAATGAAAGTAAGGTAGGTGTGTCGTATAGCTTACGTAATCGGATTCCCTCCATTCAGAGTATGAGTTTTATTTTAAGGCGTTCTTTATGTCTTTAGCTATTTTTTTTTTATAGTCATTCATTGGTCAATATTAGTTTAAATATTTAAAAATTACTCATTTATATTTTTTGTCGTGTGTTGAATGAAAAAATTAGAATAACATTTAATGATCATTTCTAAATTTCAATTAAAAAATGAAAAGACTCGTTGGTTTGCTTTTTCTCATCACAGATGGCGCTGTCGAATTATTTCTCAATTTACTTTAAATTATTCATGTTTAGAAGCTTGTGTGTACGTATTTACACTTAAAAAAATAATATTTCAATTGAAATTTATAAATGCTTTATTATTGGAGGGATATTCTGCTGTATTTCTACTGACGTATGTTCCCAATCCTAATACGGAGGCAAGAGGGCGTGGCACAGCCAATGGCCGTACAGTAGTAGCTTTACAGAGAGTATGAGCATTGGCTTACCACGCCTTTTTGCCTAATCTATATATATAATCGAGACGAGTTGATAATGATAATAATAATAAGCGCAGAGCCCAAACGGTTAGGAGTTGAAATTTGGCATATACAGTAGTTAGGGTACTGTACGTCACGAAAACGCACACTAAGAAGAGATTTTTCAAAATTCCTCCCCACAGGAGAGAGGGACAGGATTAAGGCTTAATACTTCCATCAACAATGGAAGTTTTAAGTAACAATGGAATTGTTAAGAGAAAGCGACGTGCAAGACGCGGATGCAGTTTTTTGGTTTTTGCGAGAAATCGAACATATTTTTAGACCCATCTAAAAATTCTTTAATTAGTCCGGAAATAGGAGGACCCAACTCTTGCATTCTGTGAAAACGGGTAAGGTTGACTATAACGTAATAATCTCAATCTTCACTATCGTTACTTTTGCCCGAGCAACGCCGGGCCTACCTGCTAGTATTAATAATAATACTCTTAAGTTTTTGTTTATAAACACTATAAATGCTTTTATTATTCATTGCAAAACGCTTAATAGCGATTTTAATCAGGTAATCCTCTTCACCAATAGAAAATTGGAACGTGCAGCAACGTCACTGCCCTCTTGCGGGATGATTGGCTATTTCTTCTGGTGACTTAATTTTTAAAAAAGAACAGGCGCCATCTGTGATCAGCGAAACAAACTAATTTATTATTGATAAATTTTACTAAATAAAAATAAAATCCTTCATTTATAAAAAAATTATTTTAGTTTTTTATAAAAAAGTTTTCATCGTAATAGCATTTAAAATTTTAAATAAAAATGAAGTCTTTTAATATATACTAGAATCTTTGCCCGTTGCTAAACTTACAGTAGCTCCTCCTCTGCTCTGTGATTGGCTAAAACCTTATTACATGACGTGTATCTTCAACTTAACATCGTCGATTGGATAGAGTTGATATTAAAAGAGATTGATCTGTGCTCTGATAGGTTAAAGATTTAAACACAACGTAACTTTGCTTTTACTCAATTCGTCGCTCCTTATTCGGAGCGTTATTTAACTGCATTGCTGTCAGTTTATATTTTAAATTAATATATTGTTTTAACAATGCTAATTTCTTATGATTATTGAATAATTAAGTAAAAATCACTATAAATTTTGTAAAATATTGCATAGAATCATGCAGTAAATTAACTGCTATTACTTGTCACTTATAAGGTGCATTCATTTTATAAAAATGATGTGTAATATCACGTGAATTTTATGTCATGATACCTTTACGAATGACGTCAAACTAACATAAAATTGGTACATTAAGGTATAACATATAATATATTTTTTAGTTAGAATAGTATACAATTTGACGTAAGTTTTACGTCATTTCTGAGTAATATATATATTTTTTTGTAATAAAGAAGTATGAAATGACGTTAAACTGACGTAACAGTATACACTATTTTGGCAAATCGAATGTACTGTACAGTACTAGTAATTTAATAATTTTGTGAAAACGATGGCCTCCATTAATATTTTTCAATTTAGAATATTTTGTTTCATGAATTGTATCTCTAAACTCTCTTCAGTAATTATATTGGCATTTTGAAGTTTCGTAATAAAATAGAAATGATAAATATCTGTTATTTGTTTGATCATATCCGGCTGATATTTTATAATCAAATGATAAATGACATTCTCGGGAGCCCACCAGTGGCCAAGCGGTCTTCATACCCTAAACACTGGGCGTTCGGTCGTGAGGTTCGCGCCTCGCTCGGACGAGCTGGCCACGTGGAGTTTTCCGGGTTTTCTCCACGTCTATAATGCCTAAATAAAAGCCAGTTTAAAAAGACCTCCCGGAAGGCATTCCCCCTAAACAGATCGCCCAAATGTTACGTTGCCATAACTCAAACAAACAAAACCATTCTCAGCAACTAATCAACACTTGGTGTTCATCCTTTTCCACAATTAAGCTCCACCTACTTGCATGCTATTGGTCTAAGAAAATACGGATGTCGTCTTATGCGATAAGTTCCTCCTTCAGTTATGATAACCGAACCAATCAGCTTAAAGTAAAAATGTTCTTAGTAACGTTACTAAATTCTTAGAGATATAAGACACGTCTATGTTTTGTTACGAAATACAGTAGTAACAATAAAACATATTTCGAAGTAATTTACTACTAAAATAAAACGATTAAATGATAACAAACAGTGTTTTAGCCATATAATTTAATTCCACCTATCGCTGTTTACTATCCTAGTATGATAGGCGTATCTAACAAGTTCATTGGCTGATTTGTTTTTGAATTTGTCGACGTAACTATGCTACTGCTATTGGCCGTTTATTTATTGCCCGCCTACTTTTATCTTATATTTTTATATTGTATTTTTTAACCTTAAAAAAATTAATTTTTTTTATTTTAAAGCATAACTATAAGATTTTTCGAGGGATAATTCTCTTCGGATATATTGAGCCGTTCCTCACTATTTTATGGGCTTGGCTGAAGCTACAATGGTTTTGATTAAAGTCCCTTTTAGTGTTCACAGGACAGAGAGCTTACTTTAAAAAAAAAAACTATTTGTTGAAGGGAGACTATTCCATTTCAAAATGACAATTTGGCTCACCCGTGAATAATTCGTGGCAGTTATTATTTACGTCCTTATTTGGAAGTGTGGTGTTTGACTCTCTCGCAATACAGGCTGTTTATATCTCATTATAGGCTATCTTACGTAAAATTCGTTTTGTAATTAACTGGTATCTTTCAATGCAAATGACTAATTGGAATTATTAATCTTTCCTTCTTCCTATTCGTTATATCGAGGTCAACAGTATTCTCGATAGTATAATTTTTTTTATTACTGGGTTAAAATAACAAATGAAGACGTAGAATATTTGTTAGAACCTTAGACCAATAAAGATACGCTTCTTTTACAACGTTTCGCTGCTTGATTGGTTTATCATTTTAGTAGGCGGTACTTAACATATAAGCCGGCTTTCACTACTCATTCATTGAGCGATATCATGAGATGTAGGCGGAACTTGCTAGCTGGAAAGAATACATACTAACCGTTGATTGGTTCATATTTTTAACGATATTATTTATCATTCATTACTTAATTAATTAAATTTAAATAATATTTTATAAATAAACGAATTGAGTTAAGTTTAAGATTATTGTCAATTATTCTAAATCACGTTATAAGGTTATGCTTTCACTATAAACACTAAAAACATTTTATCGTTTTTTTAAATATGTTAGTTTTATTTTCAAAAATCGCAGAATTAATCATATAATTTGAATTTTTAAATTAAAATTTTTAAAAAAATCTGTAAATTCAGGTATAAGAGATTTCCACAGCTACAGTCGTTATGTCTAAATACAGTCGACCCCCCTATAACACTGTTTATAATTCCGTTTTATAAGAATTCCATGTTGTACGAGTCACTTAGATTTTAGAAATACGTGAACCGTTCACAGCCCGGCACACATATTTGTAAAATCTAAGTGACTCGTACAACATGGATTTCTTATAAAACGGAATTATCAACAGTGTTATAGGGGGCCGACTGTACAAAAACTTCTGTTTAAATATTCGAGGATTACTCTATATGGCGCTCAGATACAAAGTGAACTCCAAAATTTATTGTCCTATTAGAACAAAATATAAAGAATTTATTATTATTTTTAAACGAAATACAATTATTTGTTTTAAATGAATGAACGAAGAAAGTTAAGTGTTTAAAAATTTAAAATTTGAATTTAAATAATCAATCAATTTAGGGTTTAAAAATCTCGAATGTTTATTGGCTGTAAGAAGTGATTCAAAACATAGATTTAAAATTCGCAACGATGATTGGTTTCGTCACATTAGGGCGGAGTTAACGAAAATATATTCGGTGTCGTTTGTAAATGTCAAAATTAACGATTAACGTTGTTTTTGTTTTAATTTTATATTATAAGTTGATATCCTCGGCTTTTAAAGTAAGAAATGTGAATCTGTATATAATTTTTTATACATCTACTTCTATATATATGAAGAAGGCTAGAAGTCATATGTTATTCTCACGTGACTTATCACCGTGACGTAGATAATAAAACTTATAGGTTAGAAGTGTAAAATATCTATTTTTCCATAATATATTAATAATAATACAGTTACGTTTAGTTTAAATTTGATACCAAAATAAATATACAATAAAAATTAGGTTTAATTATTAATGATCGTTACAATTCGTTGTCCCTCTAGTGTCAAAATATTGCAATATTTTTAAAACTTCGTTTCATTGACTTTTTTCTTATAATCAATTAATATTTGATAAAAATTAAATTTTTAAATATTAAAAGAATTTTTAAAATATTTTTATTCTACTAAAAGTTAAATTAAATTATATATTTATATTATTATATTTCAAAGTTATTATATTTCAAAGTAGTGAATTAATAATGACGCCATTTGATTGGTGCCGAAACCCAAGTTTTAATTAAAATAAGCTGTATGTTTATATAATTACTTAATACAAGTAAAAATAATAATAATAAATTTAAGCAATTTTACTTTTAAACCTGTAATAATTTAGATAATTGTTAAGTTTAGGGAATTTTTATAATACAATACTTATAAAATGAAAAAGGCGCCATTTGATTGGTACTGGATCTTAAAATTTTAAAGAAAAGGCGATTCAGCAATAAATTTGCAGTAAGTTTTGTTTTTATAAAGACTAAACGTTTTAATTTGATAAGAAAATCGCTAATTTCTCTCATTAATTAAGACGTTGAAAAGATTATCGAAAAACATCGGCAATATTTTATATGCTGTCCATTCTAGATATGTTGAATTCACTCCTCAACACGCAGCCGCTTCCATCCTGAATCTAGCCAAATCCACAATGAGTATAGATAAAAGGCCCTCAGTGCCCACAGGGCAGAAAGAGTAAAAACAAACTTAAATAGGAGACACCATAAAGGCAGATTGTTTATCTGTGTAAATTTAGCAGTGGTGTGGATTGGGTTTAAACATCCGACTTCTGACGCCAATGTAAGTTAGCTGACCTGGTGGATATTGGGGACTTAAAATCCCGCTTCACTGACACCAGTGTAACTTTAAACTAAAAATCCCACTTCTTGCACCAGTATAAGTTTTCTGACTCTTAGGGGGATCGTGTTGTTAAACAATTTGTAAGAATCCGTTGGTCGGCGTCGGCGACGGCACGGCTTCGGTATCGACAATAAGACAGAAAAGATTCGTCCCAAGTGTTGACACAGCGCTTCCGATTTTCACTCCTTTGTGTTGACTCGCCGAGTGCCTCGTGTCCTTCACGATCGGAAATTGATGTAATCTCCGATCTCTCCTTTTTGTCCATTCTGATTGGTTCTATGTTTGTCCCTAAGCGAAAGACGACACTTGTTCGGGTCCCGAGAATGTTCGCTTCGGGGAATTTACCAGACACCATCCGTTAACTCTGGATGAAAGGTATAGATGGGACTTTGAACTTGTGCTCATTTTACCCCATTGTTGTCTAGTCTATGACGTCTTAGAAATTTAACGACCTGACACAATGTCCCCTTTTATAATTAACCTTTCCCCGCTTCAAGATTTTCTATGTTTTAATTATTTGTGTACGAATGCCTTGTCAAAGGTCCATCCTACTGGAGGACGTTCGTTTACATATATTGCGCCATGTTTTACATTAATAGTATTTTTTCTCTTCTCGGTTTTATATGACTAGAACAACTGAATCCGATATTTGATCGGTTTTAATAATGAAGGTATTTTTCATCTCTAGTTTTGTTTCGATAAATTTCCAATATAAATGTTTAATTTCAACCCTTTTGTGGGACCTCTTTCATCATTCCAACCTACTCGTTCAATTTTGCTTTGAGGACTCTAAAGGCATTTTTTCCAGACTTATCGTTGGCTCATTCAGACCCTCAGTAAAGACGATTGAGTGGTGAGGAATGGCCCGACATATCCGGACCTATAAACATTTTTTGAAGTATTGCTCGTTTGAATCGATCTGAGGTCCTTTACGGCGGTAGAATAATGTCCTAGTTTACACGTATCAATCATTTGGTCATTTATAACATGTATTGTACTTCCCTTATAAATGGCCTTCTTAGTGCTTATAGTGCAAGAGAATTGAACAGAAAAATAAGAAATTAGACAATTCAAGTTTGACTCAAATATCATAAATAAATGTTTGTTATTTATTTGATAAATGTTTTATTGTGAATAGACAGAGTCGGGGCATCGTTTCTGCATTTAGTTATTCTAACCGACCCTATCTGGACCGTATTTGCACGTAATAAGCTAAATTGTGGCCGTATACATATAACCAACAAGCTAACTGCTAGTACAGTACCCCGTGTCAGCAAATCATTAACTGTACAGTACAAGGATTTGAATATTCATTAGCTTAGATTGTGCACCACTACTGAAATAATACTTTTTCCTCCATTGTTTGGCATTAAGAAGATCTTTTCTTAGGAACCAATTTACGAGTTCGGCAAGGCCCACAATAATGCTTCAGGCTGGTGAAGAACTCGAACCAGGGTCCTCAGAGCAATAAGCTGCCACCTTAACCGCTCGGCCATCCGACCGTCTAGAATTAATACATCACTTAGCTTGAAATTTATTACGTTATTAAATTGTAAGAAAATATATAAAAGCTTTACAGACAACCAATAAAATCAATTTTTACATATTTAAAAAAAATGTATATTTTTCAAGAACTTAAACAAAAAAAAAAAACCGATATCGATGTTAATTTATATTTAAAATAAAACATAATTAATAATATAAAAATAATAATAATATTTACGTAATTAAAAAAAAGAAATAATTAAATTAAAAATTAATATTTTCCCGAAATAATTCTCATATTAAAAAAAATAAATAAAAATAATAAAATACGAAATATTGTTTTTATCCGCATGGGGGCGTATTATCTTTTTGTTCATCTGCGAAAAATCCTTCAATATGAGAAAGGGCGAGATGTTGCCGACGAATTTAAATAACGTTCTTTAACGTATTTTTTTACATTTAATTAATTTAAATATTGAGTTTTTGTTCGTTTTGATGTTGTTTAATCAAAAATGGGGATCCTATTATCACGTTTAAGGGTAATGTTGATAAATTTCCTTATTTATACTTCATCTATGTTAAGTTTGTATATTTAACATAATTAAACCTTGTTTTATTAATTATTGATGATATTTTATGCTTTATTTTGTTCTTAAGGTGTTTTGAGCGGTTTAAGTTGATAATTAATGGAGATTTTACAAGTGATGAGAGCAATTGAAACTGGTAATTGGTATATATACACACACACACACACACTCTTATACACATACACACTGATATACACACATTAATACACAAACATGGACTTGCAGGCTCGATTCGAGCTTCGAATGAGACGGTCGGGGTCTTAATCTAGCCGTAGAGCACGTTCACAGGAGCCAAAAAGTCAAAGGAACCGTATCTCTATGTGCGACCCTATTCTGGGTCTTAATCTAGCCGTAGAGCACATCTGCGGGAGCCAAAAAGTCAAAGGAACCGTATCTCTACGTGCAACCCTTTTCTGGGTACTGCCCCCAGAATCGGTGCCATTTTCAGTCATGCCACATGTTCCGCTAATACTGTCGCGTTTAACTATTTTGATTGGCTTTGAGTAGCCCACTTGATGTTATATAGCTTTGGGAGATGCGAAAGATTGCCCGTGTGAGTGCCGAGGTGCAAGCAATAGCGAGGGCCAAAGCGTGCAACTACGCGCCTCGACCAACGTGGAGAATGCGCAGTGGCGAAAACTGACCTTCGGAGGCAAATATCTCGTGAAGGGTTGCGTGTATGAGTAAGGTTTCTTTGACTTTTTTGCTCGTACGAGGGTAGTCTGTGATTCTGGGGTGGGTGGAAAACCGTCGTTCGGAGTTTGTCTTTACTGAATGATGAGTGAACGAAAGTTTAATTGAGGGTTTTGAGCTAATTTCACTCCATAAATGTATCCTTTTTGGAATATTATTAGTTTTCGAGGCATGAAAGTTAACTTGTAACTCGATATTGTATAGTTGTAGCTCATTAATGGGAAAATATTGCAGAATATACATTCAGATGTGTGTTTTAGGCAAGTTGTTGTACACTATTTAAACTCAGTTTAGTGTTTATTTGAGTATCAAGAACCTTGTTTAGCTGTTTTTTAACTTAGTTAGTTTACATATGTATTTTATTGTTTATATTATTTGTTAATCCACAAATTGATGAGCATTGAGAGTAAATAACACTTAAAATTGAAGTTTTAGATCTGTAAGTCTAATGACCTTTAGAAAGACTCATGATCGGCGTATTTTTATGTATTTAAATGTAATTAGTAATTCTGATGGATTGCTTATAATGTCGGGCATCTGCGTGCATGCTAAATTGTGATGTGGATTTAGTCGATTTGTCTTCTAAACAAAAAAACATAATGCATATATTAGAAATATGTTCATATTTATCTTGTACTTAATATAGATTGTTTGTTACACTATATAAAGCTTGCAAAGTTTTAGTAAATGCTTTTTACAGGATCCACGTATCGTTAGTGTATTTAATTGGGTTCAAACAACACAGCTGTATTAATAAATACATCTGCAGAAGAATCAGTTAAAAGTTTTATGGCATATTTTGATAGTTTTACGCACTTACGACGTAAGAAATTTGGGTCATGATTCATTTTCCGTATAGAAAGTAGATAGATTTTGAACAAATATGTCAATTTTAAAATTTATTTTATAAAATCTGATGATTTAATGCTTGAATTTAAAAATTTATAATTATTTTTAAATGTTGTAAGGAATAAATTGGTAAATCTTCTTTTAGAAGATATATATATATGTATATATTAATATATAATGTCACTCCCAAAATATACAGAACTGTAGGAGTCTCATTGATCTCCACATTTCTGTTTATTCTTTTATAGGGAAAGCATGATGTCGAGTAAGGTGGAGTGAATTTGAGTCGTTTTGACGGTCTCACAGTTGGCGCGAAGCGGCCATAGTTTAATAAGCCGTATCTGGACCGCTGTCAAATTCGTTCTTTCTTATTCAATGCCGTGCATTATCATTAAACAAATAAACAAAGATTAACACAATTCCTATTGTTCCAGACTTACATTATACCCTGTATATATAGAATTTTCTGTTTATACAACTATTTTTTGAAGTTTAAATTACCTATATGCTTAAGAATATATTATATAATGACCACAGAGATTGCAAGTAATGTTTTCTCACTGATGGTTACAGAATATCTAAATTAATTTGATAGCCGATGGATCCACATGATTTTTTTTAACGTTCACACTTAATAATATGACTGTTAATTTCGGGCCATTGCTTTAATTCTTATCGATTGTTGGCAAGTCGGAAGCACCACACCAAATCTACACAATCTGTTGGCTATCTCTGTACATTGTACAGTTAAAATTGTTTATTACTAAGTTTATGGAAGGGTATAGTTTATAATGGCTCGTGTTACTTGTCAAAGTATCATTGTTTGAACTGCTTTTTTTGTTTAATTTTAAAAAAAATTGATACATTTAATGTATTATTATGTAACTTGACAGTTATTTAAATAGTTCAAGTTACATTTAACACTTTATATGTAAAAATTGTAATTGCTACAAGGAAAAAATTGGCTCGTCTCTTTGTCGAACGTTTGAGGAAAACGTGCGAGCCTGTTCAATTTCAAGGATTTAATAATAATAATTAATGTCGTTAGTTATGTGTTTTGTATTTGAACATATTTCTGCTTTTTTCTATTTGTTGCGCTGTCTGGTTTTTCTGGAAATGAAATGCAAATGAGTTTGCTTTTGTATTTTTTTATTTTTTTTATCATTTAGTTGAGTTCAGATAGCTTAAAGCATTATCTTTTGTTGTTTTTGTTTATTTCAATTACAAATATTGCGATTTTCTTAAAGAAAATCTTCAGAAATTTTATATAAATACTACAATGAAGATGTAAATAGATTATGAGAATGATATGAGCGCAGGGATTAGTTCTGCTGTATTTGCTACAATGGCGACTATTACCGTGGATTAATCGTTTGTACAAATAAGATTTAGAAATGAACACCTGTTAAAGGGTGTTTAAAAGGAAGAGAACTATTACTGGATTGTTAATATTCTGTATTTTAGGTACAGGTGTTGTTGACATTACTAAATGTGCTTGCATTTGCAGGATTTCTTAATAATAGATACAATAAAAATAAAACATGTAATTGTATCAATATTATTTTATTTAACACAGCAAAAACTGCGGCCTAATATTCAAATATTATAATTAACTGCGAGTTACACTGTCGAGAGTTTGATGTAATCAGTTACCGACCAATAGGAACAATCGGTAATTACTTTTTTTATATATATAATATCAAAATTAAGCTATCAAATGATTAAATTTGCAAAAGATATTCTACAAATTGAGTAATTTTTAGATTAACATTGATTTAAATCTTGCTAAACTTCAATTAATTACTCAAAACGGACTCGATGAACACACACATCTGTGTGTAAATAATCTCGGGTCATTTTACAAAGATACGAGGAAGGTTTAAGGCGGTTGTAACACTTATTTCTGTTTATGCGAGGGTGAAAATGGAATAAAATGTCTGTTTAGTTTGTACAACAAACAGAATGGATTCAAAGTTTCGTAATTTTTCAGTAAATTTTAATTTTTAGACTTATTCAAGCTTCTGTTATTGGGTATGATTTAATGAGTTGCAGATTTCACCGATTAATTTATTATTTATGCTTTTAATTTAGATTATTGAATAATGCCTTATCGCAAACCGAACTTGATAATGGAGAGATAAGACAAGATGCTGAATAACAGTTAATTTTACGGCTTAGAGAATTCCGTTAGCAGTTTTTGAAATAATAGATTAAATTTTGAGTGTGTTTAAACATAATTTATATATAAAATACATTTGATTTTACAGTTTTTAATACAGTTTTGAAGTAAAGCGCGTACAAAGCGGTTTCTCTCTGGTTATGAAGTAAATATATAAAAATTAATTTATGCGAAAGTTTTATCGGATTTTATAGTTTCGTAAGTCCAAAAATGTTTTGTTTTTTTTTGTGCGAGAAAGAATAGTTTAAGCGGTTGCCGAGCAACAACTTATATTATTCAAAATTCTTGGTTTCCCATGATGTTAATAGGGAGGTGCAGGTGATCGGTAATTGAGGATGATGAGAGGTTTGTGAATATGTGAATGAGAATGCTAGAAGTAGAGGCAAGACTGAATGAGGATGTTATAAGTTTTCGCATAGGATTCTGATGATGAGAGTGTAGCGTTCTCGGCATTAAATTTATATAGGGATGAGGCTGAGTGAAGTTGGGTGAGACTGTACATGCAGAGATAAATGACTGTGACAGTTGTGTTATAATATCTTTATTCTTGCATTTATAATTGCAGAGATGAGGATGCTACAAGTGATGTGAGATGAAGATACTGTAAATGCAACACTTGCAATTCTTAATTTCTCTTAAATTTACAAAATAAAGTGCAGGAAATTTCATTTAAGTTATTTTTAAAATGTTTATATTTACGCATTTTTATATTTAGACAATTACATTTTTATTTTTTGTGTTACTCATTCCTTGATAGGGAGAAGCTGCCACTTGGCAAATTATCAATGCAGGAAGTGTAATTTTAAATTTAAAATACTCCAACTACACTGAGCTTTTACATTAATTCCTCATCGAAATTCAAACAGTTTATGCTTTTAGACTCATAGTTTTTTTATGTATTTTTTATGTAAATTGAAAATTTATAAAATTTTTCACCAAAAAAATAAATTTGCGTAAATCAGTGCGAGAAAGGAATGGAAATTGCAACAATTTTGCCGCAAAATTTCTCGATAACCGTATCCGTATTGTGCCGTAACGTTATTTAATTATCGCCGTGCTTATATTTAGACGTCCCAAAAAGTTCAGTGTTAAATACCGTCGTTGGCTGGCTGCCCACCGACTCAAATATAGATTCGTTCTGCCGTTCTCTACGGTATTTTGGAAGTTGTCTTTATGCCGATGTTTTTCTAGGAAATGCGGTAATTTAACTGCATTAAAAATTAAGTACCCCGTGCTTAAATTTTCTTAGATTTAAACCAAAGCAGCTTGCTAAAAACACTGAGAATTTGATGAAAAATATTAAAATAAACTTTTCTGTTCTTGTTTAACGTTGCAATTTGAAGTCTTCTCTGGGTTAATCGATAATTATCTGTCCCAAAAGAAGTCTTATGAATGTAGCGAACTGCATATACGTGTAGACATATAAGGCTACCGATTTAAAAGTTAAGAATTTAGAAAAACTGTAGAAATTTGTTGGAAAATATCAAAGTAAAGACCCATTTTTTCATTTAATTCTGTCATTTGATGTTTTCTTGGGTTAAATTTATGTTTATCTGTCTGAAAAGAAACTTTAAACGTGTGGAGAAGTATAAGATAATACACTTAGATGCGGATGTGTAAGACTGTTGACTGAAATTTTATACGGGATAGCATTACAGATATGTAATGTAGAGTATTGCAAGGTTAATTAATGCTTAAGGTAGCTTTACTTGTTTTTTCACTCCGCTTGGTATACCGGAAATTAGGTCAGTGTGTACGACTGTGAATGGCAACGACTGCAAGGACAAGAGCAGGTTTTGAACTTGAATATTCGATATTAATAGAAGCACCGATCAACTCCCCTCTAATAAATGTCTCCCTCGCCCTTTATTAACATTTTACCATCTCGAAAATTCATTTGTGCAGATGCTGTTCACACTTACCATAGCTTGAATATGTAACTAATATGTTTACATTCGGCATTCATTCATCTGTATCCATACGAGACAAAAATAAAAGGGTCAATGCTCGGAAAATAGGATACTTAACGGAACTTTTTATGAAATTTTTTTATACGTCTATTTCATAAATTAATATCAGGTGTTTTTCTTGCCAACGCGATAAGTTTTATGCACGTTTTTGCATCAATAAAGATGCGGTTTAAATGTAATTAAAATGTGTATTAACTTAATTCTGTTTGTTTTATAGGGGAAACCTTCGGCCAAAGCTGTGTTGGAAGAGTTGCACAAGGTATGTAAGCCGGATGCAAAATCTTGTAAATATTTTAAAATAAACTGTAAATATGATTTAGTTTGTTACATAAAAGAATGCGTTATTTACTAATGTATAGGTTTTCCTGTTTTGACGAATCACTTCCTCTCTGCCTTATGATTAAATTCCAATGCATCGTCTCAAATTTTTTTACTATTTTAATCGCATTTTCCTCCGACGATGTGTCGCATTTAATTTTAATTTAAATATTTTGAATGAAAATTAAGTTTAATTTTATTAATGTATGTAATTTATGTGTATATAAGCTAGTATGTATAGTAATTTCGGTTAAGATAAAGTGACCAAAATTACTTTGTCTACACATTAATTGAAGCTTAAGGGTGACAAAATACTGTTTTTATGCTCAGATCGAGTGCTCATTAAACAGAATTTAAGGAGAAACAGACAAGAAACACTCCAAAAATTTAATTCTTGATCTCTAATTTAACTTTTCAGAGCAAAACAACATTTCAATTGTGTACGTAATGATTTTTATTTTCTCATTTTTTCATTTTAATCAGCTGCGGATGGACATTTTGAAGCATTTAATGACAATTTTTTATCCGCACCCCGCTCGAGGAATCGTTAGAACAACAAAAAGCATACGTTTCTCTTACAAAATATTCAAAAAAATCATGTTATATGAAAGTTTTTATCCGTATCTTATCTGAATTAATAATACAATAAATTGTAAAATAACATTGTTAATGTTATAGTGATAGGTAAGACATATTAATATCGGGTGACAATGCTATCAATTACTAAAACAAAGAGAGATTTAAGTGCGGAAATTGCTGCAGAATTAATTGTATTATAGTAATTCAACGAAAGGAGATTAGTCACTTAGTTTCTTGGAACAAATCCACAATTAAATTAATAGCATAAAGGATTACTTCTCTATTGGAAACTGGAAGATAATTATAATAACTATACACTTGTATCACATTTACATTCCGGCAAGAAACCTCGATTTTAGAAGAAACTAACGTTTTCAGTTGTTTTAAATGGCATTCTCGGGTTTACAAAGCATTTGAATTTCGGAACGACGTTGATTTTAGAACATAGATTAAATTTTACAGAATAAAATCTGATTGGATTGCATGTAGATTACATTAAATAGGCACCATACAATGCATGCATGGTTGGTAAGGTGTTTATTCTGCTAAATCTCTGCCAAAATGCTTTAGAAAAACGTCTGTATTACTCAGTATGGCAAAAGTTGCCAGGATGTAATGGGTTGTATTTTCCTTACATTGGCAGCACATTCCTTGAGTCTTGTGTGTGGGGATCTCGTATGCGGTTGCTTTGATATGTTTTCATTCTTTGTTGAATCTATCACCTGCGATGAAGACAGTGTAGATCTTCTGCTTCTTATCTGGAGGGTCTTTCACATTCTCGAGACAGGTATATATATAGTGGGATTCCTGGCAAAATCTAGTTTTCATTGTTGGCTGTGGAGGAGTTTTTAAAGATTTTTATTATTGGTGGTTATATTTAACTATTTTGATGTTCATACCATTATTGGTGGTTATATTTAACTATTTTGATGTTCATACCATTATTCAGTAGTTTTGTAGAGGTGGTTGGTGTCCAGGTTTTTTTTTATTGTTGAGGTGAGATTCCATGTTGGTGGGAAGTATGTTATGTAATGGAGCTCCTTTGTTCTATCAATGTTAGAACAGTGATTGTAAGTCCTTCTGACCAATGCTGCGAATGCCACTGTCTCAAATGTGTAGGAATTCTTTCTAAGAGCCTCAGAATTCCTGTGTGTTTTGAGATATGTAATTCAATATAGGGTATGTAGTTTTCAATACACATTGGTGTAAATCCATTCATTATGTAATGTTAATAAAACATCCAAGAAGTGGGCTGTTTGCAAGCCATTTTGTTCTGATAGGAGAAGGAAGAGGGGAGGCTGTATAGGTTGTTGTTATGTAGGAATTCTTGGAGGTGTGTTATCGTTAGCATACTTAGTATAGAGCAGTGTTTCTCAATGGGGGCAATATCACACCCATGTGGGCGTTTTTCCATGTTGAGGGAGCGATTTGTAACAATTTATATTTTGGGGAGCAAAAAACAATTTTCTCGGTGATATAGTAAAACATTATATTAAGATTAATTAAATATTTTATTCATTATATTGTACAATAATTAAACAAATAACATTATACTAGTCACTAGTCTATTCAATGAAGTACGAATTTGGCATTAGCCCTGGCCCACAGCATCGGAATTTTGAAGTGAAGGGGGCGATACTATGTAATGGTTTTATTGAAGGGGTGATGATTTGTTAGAGGTTGAGAAACACTGGTATAGAGGATAATTTGTTGGTAATTAGCTGATAGGAGTTAGTTTTTTAGTGTGCAGATGTCAAGTTTACAGAGAATGCCAGACACATTCTAAAATTTTAATGTTATTCAGAAATTTGAATGCTTTGAAAACCCAAAGATGACCATTTAAAATGGCTAAAAACATTAGTTATTTATTAATTTGTTATGATTACCTGCGACAACCTATCTTAATTACTCTTGGTTGCAAGATAATTGCTGTACAGATATTGATAAGCTTCTGCTTTTAAACTTTAGATCTTATAAAGTTTAAAAAAAACAAGAGAGTTTAATATTTATCTTGTATACTAGTACTTTATCAATTAACAAGACTTATTATACTGGATTTATGGATGCAGAAATTTAGTCTTATAGATCAGACGTATTTTTTATTTAGTTCACCTGTACGCATACACTTTAAACTTGTGTTTCTGACTTGTTTGTCCTTCATCAGCAGGCATTCAAAAGACACTTTCTATAATTAACAAATTAAATTTACAATTATAAAATTAAAATAAACACGAAAATTTTCTGGAAAATAAAATACAGTGGTACCTCAGGATATGAAATTAATCCATTCTGAAACTGAGATCGTATCATGAAAATGTCGTAAGGTGAATCAATTTTCCCCATACGATTACATGTAAAACCAAATAATTCGTTCCAACACAAAAAACACACTCAAATTAAAGCTAAGAAGTACATTAAAAATAATAATAACTATAGTAAGGAAAACACTTAAAAATGCATTTTGTAGTTGTAAATGTATAAATAACCATAATAGAATAATAATTGATTAAAAAAATGTGGTTTTATTTGCACTTTACACCTCCACCGTCGTCTATCCTCAAAGGTAAACTGGTGGAGAAAGAGAGGGAGAAGGGAAATGATACTAAAACTTAACTTACATAACATAATGTAACAATAACTTAAAAATAACTTAGAAAAGATAAAAAGTTAGTGTTGTTTTATTTATATTTTTTAAAATTTTTATTCACTGCTTTTTGCTTTCTTTCCTTCACTTCCACCAGCACTTTCACTGGATAGAGGTCGCTCGGTAAAATATCTATCCAAAGAGGTCTGGCTTTGCCTACTTTTTAAAATGTTTCTAAAATGACTTAGGCAAATGTCATTACTCTGAGCAGCAATACAGCCAGTGTGAACCTTTTCGGGATGTTTCTTTTCAGTAAAATCAGTCACTTTCTGATAATACCTCGAGATTTCCTTTATCGAACGAGATCCTTCCACGACGAAGCAAACACGCAGATTGAGACCAATGAACAGAAATGAATAAAAAAATGGCGCTGCGAACTCATGTAACGTCATATGGTGATTTTTTGTTTGTATCGTGGAGCAAAAAGATGTTCGAATTTCATGTTGTATCCTGAAAATTTCGTATGATGGGGCGATAGTATCCTGAGGTACCACTGTAATAAAATTCTTACGAATTCAATATTTTCAAACTCCTTCACAATTCTAAGTATATTCGTAATCCATATTAACTGTATAATTTCATACGTATACCTACATCATAATTAATCAGATTACATTTATAAATTTATTTTGTTTAAAACTTACATTAACAAATTACATCTTTGATTGTTCTCTTTCACTTATTCTATATTCCAATTCATTCCGATCTCTACTTTTATATATCTCCCTCCCTCCCCCTTCTATAATACTTCTCCATGATTGCTGGATCTCCCTTCCCGTATTATTATTTATTCTATCCGTTTGTTTAATTATATTGATCTGTTCGTATAATTGTCTTTTATAATTATTTTCTTCTTTTTTTTCTTATTTTCACTGTATTTAAGTCAATTTCGCAACCTTCAAGTCCTTTTAATTGATAAAGTACTATACAAGATAAATATTAAATTAAGATATGGGACACAAAGGCATAATAATTAAAAAACAAAAGCGATTTGATTTGTGCATCCTGATAAATAGTTATGGTAGATCCTCATTTAGCTGAGCTAATGTGGATTGGTGCTACCTTGGATAAATGTAAACGTGGATAAAACAGGTGGCTGTAGCCATTTCAAATTTAAAAAATACTTTAACATACTTCCTTTTCATTGCGATGTTTAAGGTGAAGACTCATAAAGAATTATTAAAGATGTAGCAACACACCGACAGTAGGCAAATAGACATGTGCAGTTTGTGAAGGACGAGTGACTCGCGTCTATGTTCCAACAGTTGGTTTCTCAATTGCTTGCTTGGTATGGTCGAGGTTAAAAGTACTATGGTATTTATGCACTCGTCGCATTTGTGGCAAAGTTTTTATGAGTTACGAGAAAAGTAGTGTATGACTCAGTTTCCCTTGCATTAATGCAGAGCCTCAGTTAACCATGACTTGGATTATTGGGGTTATTCTGTATTCTACTGGCCAGTTATTGAATGTATTTCGATAAACACATTTTGGGTGCATATACATTTGGAATCAAACTGATCCAAGATTACTCTGATTGTTCAAATTCTGTATACAAACGAACTATAGCAATCCAATCAACATCTATCTGCGTATACAAATGCCATCTAGGATCGACTGAATCACAATTAAACTAATCCGAGCAGAGGGTAGGATCGTTTGGATCGGATAAGAAAGTTTAAAGACAGTGGCCTCCATGTTTAACTGTCGATAATGAAAAGTGTTTAAAACTTAATAAATGGTAAGTAAAGACATTATTAAATTATCTGATAAACTGAGATAATATTTTTCACCAACTAACACGCACAATAGAAGCGATGTGTATCACGTGACAAAGACTGATGAAACGAAAAGTATATGCACTCTTTGTGTATTTTGTTACGTATATCTAATGTCTATATTTTGTGCAGTAATTCTTCTTTTATTTTTCTCGCAGGAGATCGAAGAGCTCGAAGACTATAACAGGAGTACCGAACAGCAGCAGAAGCACCTCGTGGGCTCTCTGATTCTCTACTCTGTTATTCTGTATTTAGGTTTTGCCACCATCTTCTATCTTTACTATTTTCCGAACAATTTACGTGATCAACTGATATACTCCATTCCTTTATTAATATTTCCAGCAATGTGAGTATTTTTTGGTTTCGTTCCTTTTACACACTTTCACTATAAATTGTAACATAAAATTGCACATTGAGTATCGCGAAAACCAAAAAACAAACAAGTATTCAGAGTTATATGACTTAGAACCGAATTTTTCTTATTTAACGTAACTTTATGCTTTGTTTAACATAAAATTTACAACAGATTTATTCAAATGATAGTTATAATTATGATGTGTGCTGTACAGTTTAATATTTAACATTAACGAATGAAATTGCAATTTAATTTATGCATCTACACTCACGTTTTGATCCACGTTGGACTGATTTTTGATCTTGATAATCTATGCAAACTTTTACTCTGTCTTTAATGAACAAATGACGATATTTTACGGCACAAATCACACATTTTGATGATTCGTGTGAATTATCTAGTTTTATTGTTCCTACAGTGACACTTTTTCTACTGTATTCTAGGTATATATTCTCTTTTTAAAATTGTTTTTTTCTGTTTAATTAGTTGTCAAGCATGTTTTAAAATTGTAAGAGATGTTAATAGGACTTCTGAAATGTTGTATGACATTTTAATTAAGGTAGCGTACAAAGAAGTCTCGCTAAAGTAGGAAATTTTACTTTATTTATGGTGAATGTATGAGTCAATACATAGAACGTTATTTGATACATTGAAGCCATAGATTAAACAGAATAAAGACAATGAAAAGTAATTTTTGCAAATGATTTGACGTTATTAAAACTGTAACTGACAGCTGCCTTTACTGCAGATGGCTTGAAACTTTCGTTTTATTGGCAAACCATGTGAGTGAGAATTTTGCAAAATACAATTTAGTAACGTTAAAGTATTATGCAATAGATTCCGTTTGGTTTGAGGTATAGTTTGGATTAGGCATGTGTAGTGTGTTAGAGAGGAACCAAAATTGGGCTTAGTTAATTCTTGTGTCTGAAGGAATTAATTTCTGTATAGGTATTTTATCAATCTCAGTGTATCAATGGGAATCGAATGCAGAATTTGTTTCTCACCAGACCAGAAGCTCTGTCAATTGGAATGATCAGAAGTTCAAACTGATAAAAACATGTCTTAGGCTGACAGTGTCAGAGGAAAGGCCATCTAGTCTTGCAACAATATCAGTAGAGTGTGACTTAATATCCAAGACTGATATGGAAGAATTAGTTAGAAAATATATGCAGGTTGTGTTATATGAATGGCTAGAAGCATCATTGATTTTAATGCCAGATTGGCCTGTTAATAAATCAGTTTCATCAGTTAAAAACTTTTTAGTATATTTGAGCCATTAATGTTTATTGAAATGTGTATGATGTGAAAGTCTCGGACAAAAGTGCAAGTAGGTCACCTCGTCATCCTTTATGTTAAATTGGCAACTTAGAAGGAACTTATACTGACGATTATCTGAGTTACTTACCTTTATCGCTCTAGTTTCAAGTTTCTTTTGAAAGGTAAAGGATGTCTTCAGTAATAACAAAATAAACGTGGCAGGTATGACATGGTAATTACAGCAATTACTGTAATTACTGCTTAGCTTTGAAGAATTTGTTCTGCACAAACTAGTTTTAACTTTTACAATAATTCATTCTTAATTTAAGTAATAGAATTAATATTAATAATAATATTTTCTCAAACATTGAGTTATGCCAGATAGGTGTGTCAGTAGTTTAAGACGGTAAACATTAGCCTACCAGTAGCTTAACATTTGTGCATAAGATACAAGTAAAAAATATGGTAGGTCATGCATTTCTTAATTCTTTATTACTAAAATTCTTTTTTATACTATTTATGTAACTATTAAAATATTAGTTTTTACTGTCAATTAGTTCAATCTTACATATTTCATATTTAAATTGAGAGATTGAAATCTTTTTGTTGCATCAAAACTATTCTTTTACACGATTTGTAAACATAAGATACCAATAAGATTTGAAGAACCACTGGTTTTATTGTCATAAAGCATTTTACCAGACAATGCATACATCATTGTTGGATCAAAAAGAACTTGGAACAGTAAACAGATCTGTTCTTTGTGTATTTTTTATCTTACGACGAGAGGCGTATCGTCTCAAAAGTATTTTATTGCTATAAAACCAACTCCTCAAATTTTATTAGTGTATTTTTAAAAGTGCCAAACCTGACAACACTAGTTACTTGTTAGTTCTGATAGTCTATGTTACTGTTTCTTACTGCAGTTTCAGGTTTTTATATCACGTACCTTGAGATAATGCTCGATTTTGATTGATTAAAATGATTACTCTGAGTTTGATTAATTGTCCCATTGCTATTTACAAATCTTTTAACCATATTTCTTCACTTAGACTATCTTACATACATTCTTCTGAAGAATAATGTAAATTCTGCTCATGATTTACTGTAAATTATTATTTTATTTTAAAAGAACCATAAGTATTTATTAATAATTGTATTTGAATGTATTAATGTGAATTCATATTGTATTTCGACCAATCCAAGTTATGGAATGTTGCCGCATTTTTTCATAGCATTCCTACAGAAGACTACTTATAGCCACACCTGTGTGAAAATGTAACAAGGATTGCTCCTGATAGCATCTACATTTATTTACGTTGGGGATTTTATTATCTAAAATTAATTTCAGTCAAAAACTGTCTAATTTGGTGGATATCTTGATGCTTAGTGAATGGAAAGTTTCTCTCTGAATTGGAGAATCATGCAAAATTGACCGGAAGTTGTATAGTAAATGATGACACACAATAAAGAATTATATCAAATTTTGAGAGTCCAAAGCAGAACTCGAGCCCGTAACTTTTGGCTAATTGCTCGACGAGTAAATCACTGGTTACAATGTTAAGAGTTTACACCATTCCAAACATTTGTAAATGGTAGATTAGTATGCAGCAATTGTTTCACATAGAAATCACTTCATGATGGATAGTTTATGCTTCATAGACCTGGATGTACAATCCAAATAGAAGAAACTATTGTTAATATAATTTTTACGTTGCAGTCAAATCAAGAAACAAATGTCAGGACATGCGGCAATGTATAATCATCATACAACAGTTGTCACGCTGATTGGATTATCCTGTATTCTCATTGGCAAAATTATAAACCTTTCTTTATAAATCTTTTGTATTAACAATTGGTTCATTTGAATGAAAAATAATGGATTATTCAGTGTCTCAAATGATTTACTTCTTCTTTTCCTTGCTGTTTAACCTCAAAATGAAGGAAAAAAAATTGCTTAAAGATGCAAAAATTTGACGTTTAAAATTTTGCATTAAAAATTGACTGATTATTTGGCAAGCATGGGTTCACAATTGATCCACGTTTTTTGGATGCTGGCTAAATATATATTTAAAATATATTACACCGAGTGCCCGCAATGCACCAGAACTGTCATCTTGTGATGTATACACCATAGAAACCAAAACAAAGCAGTCTTGCAACAAACTATGGCCATAACATAGCCAATCAAATCCAAAAATAGCAAATATTCTGGATACACAGTGTTAGCAAGAAATAAATTTCTCATTTCAGAAAGCTCTGGAGTGCATTCTACTGCTTGAAATGAGACGAAATTTGGACTACAGATAATTCAAATGATGCACTTGACATTTCTTAAATAAAAATAGTACAAAAATCCATAGATAGGTGGCGCTGGAGTACACATAAATATTGAATATGTGTGCACATATAAATATTGAATATGTAGCACATTGTATTTTGTGCAGTTCATGTTCTATGCCTCCTCTCTTTAGTATTTACAATACATTAGTTTCATCACTAGTTCTACCATCTTCAAACCATCTTACATTTGCTTTGTATATACTCTTGCCGATTCCGTCTATGCTAGGTTGGAGATTAAAAATCTTTCTATTGTTCTGTTGCACATAAAAATTTATTAATGCTGTTCAGAATAGTGAGATGCTTACAGATACTCAGTGTTAATACACATGCAGCCAGAGTGTATAATATGCTATTACACCCTTATAACACATTAAATTTGCTTGAGTTACTAATGTTAGATATTCAGTTGAGACAATAAAGAATAACATTTTGTTTATTTTACGCATGCATGTTTTCAGAACACTCCTACTTTGTTTTTAAGCGAACCAACTGTCAAACAAAGTCTGAAAATTAAAATTTACTGAACCCATTCTTCAATTTTCGATGTTTAAACTCTATTTGAAAGTTGGCAGCATTCAAAGGCCAAGTCGGAATGTATTGAAAACATCTGCACATAAACAAAATGGACCTCCACTCGACTTAAAATTGCTCAAGATAGAATCGAAACACTCAACTCTTGTACGCTAAAGTACGTTGCCGTTTATATTAATCGGGCATTTTGCACAAACCTTCCTACTGTAGAGTGAGGTCAAAGTGTCATAACCTTAATAATTCATTAGCGTCAGACTAAACTTTTGTGGATAAATGTCAGTATTTCGGGTGCGTACTCTGGAATCTCGTATTTAACATAATTTCTTTGTTTATATTGTCTTTCTTATTAAATATTTAAAACCATGCCGATCATTTCAGAATATGGCTCCTGAAACAACTACTTTATCAATATTTTGTGAATAAGTTGAGAAAGAATGAAGAACATTTGGAACGGCTAAAGAAGAAACGTCGGACGGTCTTAGATCTAGCCATGGAAACCGAGACTTACAAGGTGGCAAAGGATCTGCTAGAGAAATATGATCCGGAATTTCAAAAGAAAGCCGTGAGTGTTCTTTTTTTCTTATAATTTCTTCTAAAGTATGACGAATACAAATGACACAATGTTGGAATTAATTTAGTATGTTACACTGAACACTTTATTGAAATTGGAGTGTGGCAATACACTTAAGATAAAACATTAGTTATGTTTATTAGTTAAGTATAGTTATAAACATTAGTTGGTGTTTATTCAATGATATTCTTTGTTATTTTATATCAGGGCTGTGGAGTTGGAGTCGTAAAAAATCCGCTGACTCCGACTCCTTTTTATTTACCAACTTGTTATGTATATAAAATGGAAAAGTATTGGAATCGTGTCAAATTTGACCCTCCAAGATTTTTTTTTTTTTTGCAAATCTACAAGTTTGGAGACCTCCCGAACCCCTCAAAAAAGTCAATGAAGGGGAAAAATTTGTGCGCGCGCGTGTGTGTTGGCATCTAATTTGTTTAATTTCTTTATTTTCTGTTCTGAGATATTAAACAATATCTCAGAACGGGTAAAGTTTAAGAAACGAAATGTGGCACTGTAGCTCGCGTATAAAGGGGCATTAATACTATTAAATTTTGGTTCTTAATTAAAGGTCGACAGGGTGAAGACATAAAAGTGGTCATGTGTCATATCTCCTAATGAATATTTTACTCGTTATTAGCATTCAAAATTTAAAAAAATAAAATAAAACTCGTCTTTACCCTCAAAGTAAGCTTTTTTGCCATTTTATAATAGTACAGTAAAACCCGTTAAGATGTTCTCGCTTAAGATGTTAGAATGTATATGGGGACATGATTTAGTTCAACCACTTTGACTTAAATAACTAACTCCCGTGTTAAACCATCTGACTCCGATTCTGACCACTCCAACCACAGAAATTATTAGGCTTCAAACAAAATGAACGAAATCATGTCCGCCCACACACAGTCTAACATCCACACATATAGGAAAAAAACCTCGAATCTTTTGCATATCTCGAAATTTCAAGGTGTCCCGAGTCCAAAAATGTAAAAATTTGGGAGGGGTTATTTTTTGACCGAGCGCTACACTTTTCCTCTGTTATATATAGCCTAATAGCCGGAAAAGTAAAAATTATCGAATACATATTTATATATTACTTAGAGAAGTCTTCTAGCTTCGGAATAAAAAGTTTCTACGCTCTATCTTTATTACCACTCTATTTATTGAATATTTTATTATGAGGTCACATGATGACATCAGAATTTCCGGGTCTCTTTCGGTAACAAGTCTGCCCCTAGTTGGAGTTGGAGTTGGTAGATTTTTACGCGACTCCACAGCCCTGTTTTATATAAAAGACTTGTTAAGTCACAAAAATTTCTGATTTTGACATTTCAAAGTTTGGTTACGGAGGTTTACAGTTAAATTTTAGTTAAGAATTTGTTATAAGATTCGAAGATATGCCGAACTCGAGAGGAAATTATGTTTATAATAAAAACATCTTTTCCATTTTCTTTCTCAACTGTGGAAGAGTTTGTCAGTTGTTTTATTTTAATATCAAACTTTGGCAGATTATGTAAAACAAATCTGCCAAACTTGGCATAGTTTCTTGTAGTTTAATGAAGAAATATCTCAATTGTATGTCACACTTGGACTCTATGTTCTAAGTATATGATAATCTGTCAGCTTTTTATGTTTTGTTTCCTTGCATAATCCACATTTTTTACGATTGACAAAGACGATGCAAACTTCTATCAACGAGTCAATAGTCTGTCTCTCTTTCTTGATGTTTTATGCTTTATTTACTCACTCTATCCTCATTTCTTATTGTTAATCGAAGACTGCATTTTTTTCTTCTGGTCCAATGGTTTCTGCACATGTCAACTTAAGTTAGAAAATCAAAATTTTAATTTTCTTAAATAGTTAAAACTTCAAATTTAATGACAATTGCAATCTGCAGACAAAATTCAGTCATATCTTTTACTAAGATTAAAGGCGTACATAGATGCATTTATTGTCTAAAATTTTACTTCAGTACTTGTTCGTGAAGGTCTAATTGTCTACAGAGACTGGTATTAATTAATGTGGATTATAAATTTGACAATTGGATGAAAAGCAAATCTTTAAATCAGGCTAAAATTGCAGGACGTTTATAATTTTCATGTTTGTGGACATCTTATTCATTAGAGATTCAAGATTTCATCATCCAGGTTGTATTCCAAGGCTCGAATCTTATTCACATGTAGTGAACACTTTAACAAAAGTACAAATATTTGGAAATTTAAACTTTAAAATTGTCAAGTACTTGCAGCATGGAAGGTGTAACCTTACAGGTTGCTCTTTGTGCCGACCAGAGACGATTACATGCCTGCAGCTCTGTGGCACTTAGCCAACATAAGCTTTTATCCCAGCATAGTGTGTGTGTGTTTATATACATATGCGTACATATAATTACACACACAATTCAATTTAGAAGATATACCCATACAATTTACATGACAAATTGAGATCAGATGGAAGCACGGGTAGCATAACTCGCAAAGCACTTGCACATTTGAGTCTTCTCTGGGTCGAACCTTTCTTCCGTAAAATTTTAACTTAATGAATTTACCTTTTGATGGTTAAATTTAATACAAGATGGCACCTCGACTGCTTATTTGTAATTCAAATTAAGTAATATATTTATAGTTAGTCATATTATGCTCCAATTAAAACCGAGTGGTATCATTTGTTTATTACTAGATGCTGGTAGGTAATTACATTTTGGAGTAAAAACCTTACAGAGAACTTTGAAGAGTGCCATTTTCATTTTGCACTCTTTTGAGATATCTGCTTGCAGCCAAACAAATAAAACCACCAATAGCAGTGATGATGTCAGGTTTGTTCCCAGAAGGGCCAGTTAAACAGAACTTTTTGAAGTTTCTTTGTCCGTGTAACCTCTAAACACAGGCCGGTTTTACCATAGAAAGTCATCCTGAGAAATGCCTGCCTTTGGCAGATTGCCCTTGGATTCTATTGCCACATTCAAATGAATGAATCCACTCTTCTGGGTAAAGTGTATTCCATTGTAGATATATTTGTTTGTTATCGTAGTTCTTCAATGGCAATTAATTCTCTTCTTGTACTATTTTATAGTTTTTTTTAATGCAAGTTCTCATTATTATAGTGTTTCCACTCTTTGCTAGAGAATTATATAACATAATAAACACCTTCATTAAACACTCTAATTTTTATAAATCGGCAGTCATAAAGATTTAAGGATTAGAGTGTATGTTATTGTTTGTGCTTAATCAGTTTTATTTAAAGCATTGTAAAACCTTTGAATGTTTGAACAGAAAACGTATGCAAGTGTCAAGTATTGTCATACATTTCTTTGTACGATACACTGCAAGTTTCGTCAGTCGTGTTTCGACTCGAGTTTTTCAAGTTTTTACCTTTTTCTTTACCAGATTTTTCATGGAATTTAAGAGTTTTTCAAGTATGACGGCAAATTAAATTTTGTGTAGTTATACCTTAACGAAAGAGAAATTATTAAATTATTTACAGAACGTTAATAGTGTTGCTGTCTGTTGCTGTGATTTTAAAATTGTGGCATAAACTGTTTTGAGTTTTTAGATATTGTGCAAAGGGGTGCACGCACCACTTGTTCCTTATTTTCTTGTAAATTCTCTCAAAAAATAGCTCTTAATACTACATCGAATGTCATCTCTTGCTGTTTTCTAATGAGTATGCTGTGGACTATGCAATTACCGAAACATTTAAATCTTAATTACTTAATTCTCTGGATTATTTTGAGGATGAACGTGTTCTGCAAATAGTCCGGATTCGATACGGATTTAATTTGATGCAGTAAACTGCTTTATATTCTAAATTAGAAACTAAAGTTACTTCGAAGAAGTCGATCTTCCAACATGTAGATTGTCGTTTTCGAAGTGATTTTTGCTTCTGTCGTTGCATCCCTATGAATTTGAGTGATTTCTATAGGACAGTGGCTCCAAATTTCATTTTATGAACCTTTTAAAACAATAATTGGAACCATTTTTTTATCCAAAATTTAGCTGTTTAAACATGTAGATTGCATAGAAGTCTTTAAACGTGTTAATTTGAATACTATAGAACTGTTTCAATGCTTCAATTTAGAATTTTAATTTGGCATTCACACTCCTAAACATGTTTCCCATGATGATGTGTAATATTTTTACTGTGTAGTTTTGTAAGAATTTTTTCTTATCCTTGAATTATTAAAAAATAGCTGGGAAATATTCTGCTATTTAAACTCTGACTTGTCGGTTAATTCTGCTTGGTGCCATGCAAAGTTTATAAAACAAAAAACATGAAAATAATTTATAAATTTCACAAGAGAGAGAGAACATTTCAATGTAAAATATACAAAACTTGTTCATTGTTAAACAAAAAAATCAACATTTTACAGTTATAAAGTGCAGTGTGTGGCTCGTTGACACATCTAATTAGCATATTTAGTAGATCAATAAAGTCTACACTCGTACATTTAGTGATTCATACATTAAAGATCATGCTTCTTGGAATGGGAGTTTATTTTCGTCGATCCTACCGATTCGTTTAGCATTTTAAATACATAATTTTGCGAAATGTGCATTACGATTGCGTGTTTATGCACCCGCGATCTACTGTGAACCTCTACTGAAATAATTAAATAGTTTTCTCTTGACAAATTGACATATAAAGTAAGATTAAAACTTCATTTGGCTTGTTTTCGGGTTGAAAATTTGAATTTTTGATTTGCGTACTCAATTGTTTGGCTGTTGTAACTAAAGTTTGTTGGATTCCAGTAAGCAGAAACATTAAAAATACAAAATGTAAATGAATTTATTGTCATATTTAGTTAAAAACTACAGATTACGATTTGCAGAAATGATTGAAAATTCTAAGAAGTCTTCTGTTTTTTTTCTTGCAGGTTGTCGGAAAGTTTGGAGAACCGGTTCCTAAACGCTCTGCGCATGAAGGTGAGTATATAAATGGTACTATGTTATTAATCAAGACATTCTTCTCTCTCTTACTAAGAACTAAACTCAATTTTAAAAAAGTTAAGACACTTTCGACGACAATAAAAACAACCCTGCCGTCTCAATTATATTAGATACAACAGCCATTTAAAGGTATCTTTTTAATGATTTATTGGATGCTCACATAACGTGAGAAGATATTTGTTAAGTATTATCATTAGCTTGGTTTTTTGAAGTAAAAAAAAACAAGTTTTGTTCTAACGAGTGAGGAGTTACAATAATAATACACAATTAGATGCAAATCATGCAGCAACACAGTGTCTGTGTAGAGAATGTGTCTTCTGTAATAGAGATTTAATTTTGGTTGTATAAGTATACCTACGTCTGATTAATTTGATGCCTTTCTGTATACACACCAATAGAAAAAGAGAATTTTTGTATTGCTCTCAGAAAAAGTGAACAAACACTTAACATCCGTAGTTTTAGCTTATGCTATAGCTTATACATGTGAGACTAATCGGGGATAGGATGTTTACAAGTTCTTCACTCTCTTACCTCTTACTCGACTCAAGACCTTCGAGGTCTGGTCTCTCTTGTCCAAAGGATGGGTTCCGTTGAGCAAAAGGGTTATGGAGCTAAGGATCGTAGAATCCTTTCTCTCGTCAGGATCTGACACCAATATATCAATTTTTTAGCAGATAGATACGCGTTTAATTGAAGACAAATTATCACGAGTGATCCCGTCGAGGACTTGGTTCAGTATGGAGGTTATAATGTCGGAAGAAACGCACACCAATCCAAGCATTAACATTATACCCGTTTATTGTTGAACATTTTTACATAGATGATTAATTAAGGAATTGAGGTTACAGTTCCCTCTCGGGATTTTCAATCCATATAATTCGTAGGTTTCGGGTTTGATAGCGGACAAAATATAAATTAGTCGCGACCCTAACTGCATGTTGGAAGTATTTGAGAGAGAGCTTACATACCCTTGCGAGTAGAATAAATACCTCTAGTTATAACGTTGATGTCGGGTTGATCCGAGTTCTCGTTCTTCCCAAGTTCGTAATTCAGTTTGAAGTCAAAGTTCAAAGTCGTAATCAAAGTCTATTGAAGACGGTGGCGACGAGTGGCAGGAATCCACGGGCACACTCACAGTATAGAAAAATAACTTCTCCCCTGTGTCGTCATCGCATTTGCCTTTTATATGGGGGCTCTTTTTTTGAGATTTCCCCATGTACGTCACATCTTCTTTGACCAATAGTGGGCGAAGTGACAAAATTATGACACAACGGTTATCTCATCTTTTACAAGGAAGTACCCCTGTGGGATTTTTATGAGAAAGTTTTGTCGGTTGTTTTTCTTCTTTCGAGTTAACCCTAATTTTTTTTAAAAAATCGTTTTGGTTTTGTAACAAAATGGTAGATGAAAATGAATAAAAATATTTGAATCTTAAATCCGGGCTCTCACATACACTAAGCATTTTATGTACAGCTCATGCATTATATAGCTTTTATAGGCTGTCCGAAAAGTTACTGTGCATCGAGAAATTTGTAACAACATTAAAGTTGTATGTACAGCATTGCATACGTGATCTGTAACTCATACATCCCATATCCCACATTTCCACTTTTCGGTAGATGGCATTGCTGCTCGCTCATAGACATTCCAGTTTTTGGATGACTGCCATTACACGATCTTCCACAAAATCTGATCCACTAGGTCTTGTCACAGCATTTGTTTCAGTAGAAACTGGAATATTTCACATAAAATTTCAGTTTTATTAACAGTTTACTTAAATCTTTTCCACTGCACAGTAACTTTTTGGACACCTTATAATGTCTACATGCAAATTATGTGTGTATGATATACTGAGCAGTGCAAAACCTACATTTTTCTACTACCAGTACGCACTTAGAAATGGCAACATTACGAGGCAATGATTAATTTTTTTAATTAAATAAATCTATTTATTTCCACCAATTAATTATTTTACTTTATTTGAAATATGTAACAAGCGGAAGAAAGTGTTGTTATGGTGACAGAGTTTACAGATTTTAAGTGAAATATTTATTTTGGCACCTGTCCGAATCCGAACCCGAATAAAGCGGAACTTGCCAAACTGGAAATGTGATTCCAGTTTACTTGGGTTTAACTGTAATTGCCTTAAATGGAAATTAACTTGATAAACAAAGTAGTTAATTATCAAAATTTAATTGTATTTACACAATGGTATTAATCATTTTTACAATAGAAAACAAATGTGAAAGTATTTTAGTGTTGAAACCAAAGTTTACATTCTTGTTATTGAATTGTAAACTCTGCATAAAACAATATTAGAGGTGCTGGAGTCGTGTTTAACAGGCAAAACTTTTAACAAGAAATCTGACCTGCTCGGCAAGTGTGTGACATTTTGCATTGCCAAGCTTTTCTAATTTAGCAGCAAAATGTTAAGCCGCTGACAGTTTTAACGAGTTGAAACCGCATTGCCGCTTTTGCGTCGCAGTACAACTGTGTTTTAGTTGCACACTTTGATGTTTATTTATGATTTTGTTCAATCTTATGTATTGCTTTACTGTAAATATGAATCAATCTTAATGCAACAACAATTTTGATTACTTTCTATAGTAGTTTTTGAATTAACTGCTACAGTGTTTTACTTTCTTTTCTTAGTTACACTTTACAGTTGCTGAACAAAGAAGGGTGCGCAAACTTCATAGATGTGTGTGTTAGAGAAATTACTTTGCATTCTGACAGCTATGTTCTTTAATGTTCTTTTCGTCTACATAGACACAAATATGGTCCAGTGTGTGAGCATTTCTTCCAACTTAGAGTAGTTTAATATAGAATTTCTTTGATGATTTAGTTTTGTTGTTAAGTGGCAAATACCAGTAATTAATTAGTGGAGCATATTTTTTAGATATCGACAAAAGATAGAGAATTTACAAACATTTATTATAATCCAGTTTCTATTTGATTCTTTAGATGCGATAATGTTCCAAAAACAAAAGTAACATAACATTGACTCATAGATTGTTATAACACAGTGTGTGCAAGTGTAAGCTTAGAGAAAATGTAGAATTCCGAAGAAGTATTAAACAATTGCATTTGGAAATATTTGCTGTTCACACAAATTAAACATTTTATAATTGTCTGTTCCCCCAGTGTTGCATCTGTTTATTAATTGATCAAGTTACCTTTGTAGAACTGTGTATTATTCTTGTATGAAATCGTTCTGTCTCTTGTTTTCTTGTTATTTCGCAAGCATTCTGCCAAACTTACTTGAAAGATTTTTTTCTTCTTTAGATGTACATATTTGTGAAGCTCTTGCTTCTTTCTATCCTCACCACTAATGTAGACTTACCTATCACTGCAGAGATTCTGTAACTTCTAGCAACTGATTGACACCTTCATCAACTCCTTAGTCAAATGATCTATCCTGTCAAGGTGTTGCCAAATGTCTTCTCCATTCTTCCTTATTGTTTCGAACCTCACATTTTTCCCCATCTTGTTTTTTTTTCTTCAGTTTTCTGCACCACTTCTTTCTATTCTTTTTCTCTTGCCTTCTTCATTTACTATAAACATTCTTCTGGGGGCGATTATATTCGTTCAGTTGTTGCCAAGTCTGACTCCGTGTGTTGGAGTCGTGTGAGGCGGTAATGTTTAATAAGCGAGAGGGCTGGATTTGGCAGGACTTCAGTGGATCTACCAATGTTTCAATGAATTTGGCATATTAATATTGATTTATATACGTGCCTATAAATGGTTGCGGTTGTTATATTTAAAAGTAAATGGGGGATGCGTTTGTTTCTGCTGTGGCTATCTTCTGGTAGGTGAATTCTTGGACGTTTGCAGATGCAAATAATACTAGAAAACACACGATATTTTGTAAAACCACTTGAGTGTATCAGATTGTGGTTTGAAACCCATTTTGATGCATTCAGAAACTTCAACTACAGTTTACAGATTTAAAATTTGTTAAGTTAATAATGTGTTTAAAAATATGCAAATTGTATACAAAGAATTTTTCAAAAGACATCTGTTTTGTATGCAAGAGATGATGACAACATTCAACCTTGATTTTAAATAATTACGTAACCTCGATTGTTTTGGCATGCGAATGTTAAGAACGAGGACATTTGCATTTGCTTTGTCTTTGATTTCTTTATTTTTAAAACAAAAATTAGTCAAAAGATGGTTTGTCTGTATAATTTTAAGGCAAAGTATCTAGTTATGATTACGCGTAAACAGCAAATTGCTGATGTGAAATGCCGACTTGTCTTTGGCATACGCATTTAATATTATATCTCATAATCATAAGTCTATAAGAATAAGCTTTATATTAAACTTTAAATGAATCGATGATATATTTTTATAGTTTACATACTTATGTTGGTCTCGATTAACTATTATTTCGTTTCTTTTCAGAGCTACGACGAAGGGCTGCGGCCTCCCAAGGCCTACCGCCGCCTTCGAATGCCCAGCAGCAACTCATTCTGTCTTCAGGTCACGGAGTTCCCAAACCATATACACCCTTCCCCGCCAAACCCCCTCACTTAGTAGCCCCATTTCTAGCTTCAAATAACAAGCAATGGGGTTTGTAATGCACGTAGTTGATTATAATTGCCACTAATGTTCATTCCGAATTAATCGTTTCTCACAGCTGATTATGTTAAAGTTGCATGAAACTAATTATTTATGCAATAACCATTTTTTATTATTTTTAATAATTTAATCGTTTGTAATTTGTAAATTTAGCAAAATATGATGGTTTTATTAAAGCCGTACTTTACAATTTTCAGTCAAGACTGCTATTCCTCCCATGCCCAGACCCATTCTACCTCGAGAGAGAACCGTCATCGATAGAATTCTTGACTACCTGGTCGCCGACGGTCCTTCCAATCGATTTGCCTTGGTGTGTAAGCAGTGCGAATCGCACAACGGAATGGCTCTGAAAGAAGAATTTGAATATTTAGGTGAGTCTCTTCATGCATTTTATTGCCACAACGCTTTAACATGCTTACAAAAATTGCAGAGTTTACATCAAAATACATATATTTTTATGTCATATTATACAAAAACTACAATCAAATGCAAATGACTGTCCTTACACCTGTTTTGTTGATGAGGTAACTGGATGAAGTAATGAGGGATCTCATAGATGAGGTAAAGAAGGCAGAAGCACTGTCTCATTTACCTCATTTATGAGATTTCTTCTGTCTTCTTTTACACTGAGATATTCTCTTTCTCCTTGTCCATTTTCTGTTTGATCATGTCTCATTTTGCCTCTTCTGGTCACCATTCTCCTGATCTCTCTCTGCTGGAAGATTGTACTGCTTAGTAGTTAGAAATATTGTATATATCTGGATTTTAACTTGTTCAGAAACATCAACTTTTATGTTAGAATAATATTAAGCCTTTATATGTAAAACCTGTTGTAAAACCATGCTGTATTGTAATATTCTTCAGTCTTCTCTAGCTCAGATTTGAATCTCTGTTTAGTTTTGTTTAGTGCCACTTGCTTAATGTTCTTCCGTTTTCTTCCAAACCCTGACGATCATTTTCAATTAATCTTCACATCACACCAGTTGCTGAGTGGATAAAACTGCCAAATACTGGTGGTTAGTCACAAAGTAGCACCTTGCCAATAGCTTAAAAAGTTCTCCTGGGAAGCATCTCCCTCGCCATGTTACCCTTCCAGTTGCATTGCCTCATTTCATGCAACCGAGAAGCCAAGTGGATAAAACTGCCAAACACTGGTGGTTGGTTGTAAGGTTGTGCCTTGCCAATGGCTGGCTGCATGGAGTTTTCTTTTTGTATTTAAAATCTAGATGGGGCCACTGGTCCGTAGAAAGTTCTGGGAGGCATCTGCCTCGGCTGGTCACTCTCTTGTTGCATTGCCTCATTCCAAGAAACGTATACAAGTTGTCATTCCATTTAATCACAAAGGTTGCATAAAAATTACTGGACGATAACTAGTTGGAATTATGCCATAAAATACTTGTTGATATTTCAAAAAAACTACTCAGAAATATATATATTTTTGTGTGTCGAAAGGCCATCTTTACTATTATTTTACACAAAAACCATCTTCCTCCTTATGGAATAGCATTTGGTTCAAAGTCTGGACAGCAGTCTTCAATTTAATATTTTAAATAGTAAGCATCTGTTCATCTTTCTAGTTTATGCAGCGACAGTTTCATTTTCATACCCGTCCTGACAATTTCACACAGTATTTTGAATTTCACATTCTTTACGACATCAAGTTTTTTACGTGTCTGTTCATAAATATGTATACACAATAAAAATTCAACTGGCATTCTAAGCTGGTAGAGCAACTGATAACAATATTAATTATCGCGTTACTTAAACATTCCTCTTTTGTCGTTCAGATATAAAAAATTCTCATCTGCAACTCGGTTCGTATGTCACAAATAATTTCTAGTTGACAAAAGTGACTTTGAAATTCTATGTTAGATTAGATCAAAGAACTTTATAAGTCAATTCGTAAAAGTAAAATTTGTGTATTGCCATCGTAAATCAAGATTCTGTAATTATCTTTTCGTTCAAATCAAGTTTGAAGAATCGACAGGATATTTGTCATTTTATCTCACGCTACATTAATGTCGTTGGCAAACAATGTGACGAAGCTTTGTTAATTTTAGACTTAAAATTTTTGCAAAAATAACTCCCTGGCTTTGATTTTAATCCCTGTTAATTATTTTTGAGGTTTCTAAGTCGTGTTATCATCTGTAAATTAAGTTTGGTGACCTACGGGTTGACAATCTGCGTAAGGGTTCTGTCTTTCGTTCCGCAAATGTATCAGAATATATTTTTTTGATGTAAAGTTCTTGTACTCGTCTACATCGTTTTATCATATAAGTAAGAGGCATAGTCATGTTTTATATTAAAAATAACAGTTATAAATATATTGATTGATTAGTTGACTGAATATAAAATTGTGGAATTTGTGTGATGTAATAATAATTCTATGTTAAATATGGTTTAAGAAAATTTATTGTTCGTATTAACTTTATAAATAACTCGAAGATGACGCAAATTATCGGTGTTGAATGTCAAATATGTTTTTTACATCAAACACTGTTTTTAAATCTTTTTTACACTTTTTAATGGGAAAATCTCCTCTGTTTGGCTACTTTTTAGTGTGTTTGAATTCAATACTACTACTACTGCTTTAATCTGTAATTTATAATAGGCTCAATATTTAAGAATTTAAAGCTGTAGAGTAACTTCTTAGTTAGACAATGTGAAAATATAGACACAGTTTTTATAAAAAATAAATGGAAAATTAATTTTAAAAGTTTGGAATGTCTTATCTTCATACATGACTTTTATCAGGATATAGTATTTGAATGTGGAGTTTAAGTCATTGTACTGATATATGGCTTTCTTATTTATGTGGAAAACAAAATAATTTTGTGAACTGTGATGCGTGAAGTCAAATTTTTCACTATTCTTTGATGTATAATACACAATAAACGACGACAAAATGAAATTTGTTTGGCAGCAACTTACTTTTATTAATTTGAAGTGTAAAAGAGAAGAAACCAGCACTTAATTTTGATTTAACAGATTATATTTACAGTTTTCTCCTCACGTGTTACATGAAAATCAACGTCGGAATTGGAATTTTTTTTGCTTGTAATCTGGTGTATTTATAAATTCTAATTTTAACAAATTCTCTTACAGCTTTTAGATGTTGTTATTGTTTTCACTGGAATCCTGCCAGAAAACAGAGACCGATTGCACCACGTTTGCCTTTGCCTTTACCTCATGGAGGAGAAGAGAAGAGCGAAGATTCAGAAGATAAAGGTGAGCGAGTTGTTTGTTACCATATCTTGAGAATTCACCTTTTAAATGAGTGTCAATTCTGTTTTCCAGATCAGAGCGGTGCGGATTCTCGTCCTTTGGAAATCGAAGAGGTGACAGATGACCCGAAGGTCAGCAGCCGGCCAGACGAACACCAGGAGTCTTCGGAGACTGAAAGTACAGAATGCTTTCCACCAGAAGAGACGGCGAAGTCCAATGGCAAGTTCGGAGGGCTCGGCGTTGGCGAGGAGACCGAGTCTAACGTCGCCAAATAAACTGGACCGACGGTCGTCAAAGTGCCTTGGAAGTTTAAATTTAGAGAAAACGAACTAAATATTTTCAAATCTAGATTATCACACACAGGATTAAAAATTACCAGAGAGGACGGACGGATGTGCGCGGCGCACGCCTCGGCCGGCAAAGTGCGACCCGTCCCCGCACCCGCGCCAAACCGATAAAAGTACTTAAATTATTAACGAAGTGGTTGTCCAACATTAGTTTTATTAACAAATCATCGAAACATGTATAACCGGCTGAGAGTTTACGTTACTTTGTAAATATTCCATTACAGTTATTAATTAGCAGCGGCCGTTCCTCTGCATCTAACTTAATCATAGTCATATGTTCTCTGTCGAGTCACCCGAACAGATACCCCCAGTCAGTTTTAAAGGAACCCTGCTATTTATTTTACTATTTAATTTAACCACTGTAACCAAGTGGCATTCCAAGTGTTTCTGCATTGCTCCTGTGGAAAGTAATAATGAATATATATTGGTGTTCAAATTGTACAGCTAATTTGCAATAAATTTTTTGGATTGTTTTATCTTCTCCACTCCTTTGCTCGGATCCTTCGCTCCGTTCGGACTCCTCCACTATGGCCGGATCGATCCCCTCCACCATCTAAACATCAGGGACCACACCCGGACAGGGATTTAAGAAAAGTAATGCGTCCCTTTCTTTTTTGTGGCCAGAACGTGAATATTTTAGCGGCCGGCCGTCCAGAGAGATGCAAATGCAGGCCGGGTGCATCCCGTCCCGCTCCAAGAGCACCTGGCAAAGATCAGTCAATGTCTTATCTGCAGAGGGACTCTGGTACTCGCACCCGTTGTGGATTTTATCTATCTTCCTCCCCTCGCCGATATCCCGAGCCCGGTTGACGGTTGGGGAATAAACAGGAATTGGCCAATGACACATGTTAGCGACACCTTTCGAGATAAAGCAACAGGAACCATGTGGAATTTCGTTCCTCCCATCTGCTTCATCCTGCACCCTTCTCCTCTTACTCTGACATGGTGTCTGGAATCTGTCCAGTTTAGCCAACAAAACAAAGATATCTGCTCCTCTCCCCTTCTCTCTCTCTAGACCTGGTGCTGCCAGTTTTCTAACTTTCACTTCCCTCGTCTCGCAAGATCTACATTATTCCCTCCCCCCTTTGTTAAAATGACGTATCGATCATCTCAAGATGGACACCACCATCTTGATCGATGTGGCAATCGTTTTGAATCGATTGTAGTCTTATAAATGGATTCAACACTGATCTAAATCGGGAGTCGAGTGCTCTTCCTCGAGTAGATTTGCATTTTTTATAAACTCGAGTGCCTTTTTTTACGCTCTGAACCTTCCCAGCATGCTTATTCGTCTTAAGCTGTTTTTATCTCCAAATTTGGCAATGTGGAGTAGATTTTTTTGACTTTTCCACGTTGTGAACCCTCCAGAAACAGGTTCCAATGCAAATTTTTCATAAATTTAGGGGTTTTATTTTGTCTTTTGAGAATTTCAATAGGGTTATTCACATATTTTAGCGCCCCTGAGGTAGATTTGGTTTTTTTTCATGTTTCAAACCATCTAAAATTGTGTTTCTATGTGTTTTGTTCGAATTTCCACGTCAAATCACTGGAAAATTTTCTTCCAAGTCACGTTTCCAGATCAAAGACAACACAAAACACTAGTTTACTTAGAACCATCTCTCTACATCAACCTCCCCCCCGAAGAACAGAGCAGCATTTCATTATCATAGCGGAAGTTAATCACGATTTCGCATCCCCTTTTCATACTTTTTTCTCTTACGCGGTGGATAAAGTTACGTCACGTTCGTGGCCGAGCACGTTTGCGAAAACTCCACCCCTCAGGAGCCATAGGATCATAAATTTCGAGTGGAGGGACTCGCCTCGCGCTCGGGGGGGTGTTAACTGTTAAACAGATTTCTCGCAGCTGCGAATCGCTAATCTTTGCCAGGAGCGTTGCCCAACAATCACCGTAGATAACTTCATAGGGCACAAAAGTGAAGAGTCTCGAGCGATAACGAATGAGCGACGCCCATCACCTCGTGCATGAAGTTACATTTTTCATGCTCCTTTCCCACCCAATGTAACGCGAGAAGGGTGAAGAATTACATCTGCAACGCTAACTTGCCATGTTGAGGGACCGCCCAATTGGGCGGAAATTATCACGAGTTCGGAGACGGGGGAGAGGCGTCAGACCTCTCTCCTCGTGCTTTTTTTTTTGGAGGAGGAGGAGTGAACTTTCTGTGAGAATCGTGGCACCCCCCCCCTCTGTTTTGGCACTCGTCAAGTTCCGAGACATCCTCTTGGAAAACTAAAATTTGAATTGCATTTTCGGGAGGATTTCTACTTTTTTAGATGAGTCTGGAGTGTTTTAGGGGTGTTTTTTCGAAGGTTAAATTCGTTAGTGTGCCCTAAAAACGCTTCAGAAAACTTTGCAGCTTGAATTCTGAGATTATTCTCTTCATAAACGATTAAATTCGCATTTTTTTTCTCACTTCTGTGGGTTTTTTTGTTGAAATTGGGGTGTTTTAAGAGCGTTGCTTGATGATTTTGGTAGCAAAAAATCGTAAGGGTACCTTAAAAGCACTTCAAATCACACTGCAGGGTTGGTTTTTTGAAGATTTAATTTGAATAAATCCTCTATAAAAGTGATTAAATCTATATAATTTTACTTGATTTTTGTATTTTTTAGTTTTCCTGGTGTTTTGGAAGATTAAATTCGTTAGAGAACCCTAAAACACCCCCAAAAAGGTCAGATTTTAAGCGCACAAATGCGCTTTTTTAAACCAAGACCCTAATTTAGCGTCAGTAAAATTAGGACCATGTTTTTCGCTATTCATTTTCTTACTTAACAAGCGCAAAAAAACTCAAAGTCCAGATTTTATACACGAATAAAGGCCCTAATTTCTATGAGGTTTATAAAATTACCTTTCTAGAAACAGGGCCAGAATATTTCCAAAAAAATAATTCGAAAGAATACATCCAGATTTTTAAACACAACCGAAATTGTCTCGAATCGAGCCCCTAATTTACTACTACTAAAATTAGGGCCTTGCATTTTTTTTTACACCAAAGTACAGCGAAATCATAAAACGCGGGAAAAATCAAAGATTTCGTACGGGTAAACTCAATTTTTCTGAAATTGGGGCCTCTGTTTTCGAAGAAGGGCACTGTAAGATCAGGGAGGGCCCCAGTTGCGATGATAAGACACGCTTTAATTTTAGAAAAAAACAATTGTTTCTTAATGGGGGATTGTGTTAAGAATTTAACGACGGATACCCGCGAGTATTGTGGCACTTTGCAACAGGAGGAATCTCGGGTTATGGACAAAATTCTTTTTGGATTGTTAAGAATTTATGAAATTCCAAGTTGTTTGCAGGGTTTATCGGCCTTCCAGCAACACTAGAACGAAGTGCAACACGGGAATGAGGGAGCGCAACGTGGCAAATCGGACAAGTTGTGTCCCCTAGGACTGTAAAACAATCGAATGGACGATACATCTTCTGTATAATCATTGCAGTGACAGGTGGGGAACATCGGTTAATCGTGCAGGGTCTCTCTTGCCTAACGATTAGCTCCTCCTGGTGGAATTCTGTGGTCCGCTCCTTGGTCCCTTTGGTGTGATTTACCAGAAATTTGACATTCCTAGGGGATTTCGTAAGTGAGATTCCCTCAAAAAATCCTACCATCCGCCTGTTTACTCAATGACAGCTTGTAGATTGAGAATTTGGGGGCCCCCTCCTGCGGTCTGCAAACTTCGCTTCTGTAATAAATGAATATATAAAAAACTGCCTCTTGCTAGTGCATTTGTGTGAGGGGACCTCCGAGAAATCTGAATATTTGAGTAGGCCCTAAATGTGTAATCGTTGGCGTTGGATTCTCGCTCTCGGTAATTAAAGAATTGGGGCTATAGAAGGCCTAAATAGAACTATGCCTCCTCGGAAAATGGTTTTATTAACGTTTCAGTAGAGGGGTGGCTCTTAAGGTGAAATTTTTGACGTTCGAATGTTGAGTTTCGAAGGCCCTAAGCTCAGTGCTTTGTGTTATTTAGTAGAGATATCTTATGTGGTAAAACCTCCAATCTCTGTGCCTTTATATAAGGTTTAGGTCTAGATTAATAGGGCGTAAGGGGCCTTAGGTATGCTTTGCATCACTTCCAAATGTATCTCCTTAAGAGGAATGAGTTGTGGTAGTGGCTGCATAATTGTGTGTGCCCTTTGTTAAACTTTATGGAAGGGCCTCAAAGTTATAGATGGGTCTTTCTTATCTGTTGCCATCTCGCGCGCTTTTAGGCGCCTTAAAAACTGGTACAGGTCACCCCCCTTATGGTCGGTATCCGTTACAGGAAAGAAGTCATCCATAATTAGAAACATTTGCAACGAAAAATATTTACAACCCCATCCATAAACTTGTCACGCGCGGGCCTAAATATAGAACGTGCGGTTGGAGTGGTCAAAGGGTACAAGTTTGTCCAGCAAAAGGCCGATCGTCCCTCGCAAGTGACAGGCGGAATGACGTATGGACTACATCATTAGGGTGACAATAGAAGGCCTACAGGTAGTCCCGACACCTGGTGGGAGATTTATGACTTCATCGACCGGGATAATCACGCGGTTTTCCAACAATCCGCGCCACCGCCAGTCACGTGCGCGGCTCTTCATTAGCGCTAAAGTTTCCGACGCCCGACACGTAGTGGCGCTCCTTATTCCCTTCGAAATTTTTTTCCTACTAAATACCGCTGCTGCCGCCGCCGCCACGCCCTTTTTAAAACACGACAGCGCCATCTTGTATCGTGGCTCCTCTTTCTGTAAAGTGCGACCGCCCCGAATTTATTGAAAGAGACGGGCCTTTCTGAATAATTCAGCGGCCTCCACCATATATACTCTTCCTTTCCCCCCGCTCTTCCTCCTAGTGACGTTCACCTGTCTCTCGTGTAAACACTCAAATTCGGCCCTTCGGAGTATCTGATTACAGTTCCGACCCCCATCCCCCCGTTGTAAGAAGTCAAACAAAGGGATTATGGACTAAACGGATTTGTTTGCGTTCATCCAATTACACTGAAATCGACGCCACTTTCTACTTTGCTCTGTTAAATAAATGAAAAATCTCGCGGTTTGCTCCCTCACTCTCCCTCCCTCCAGGAGGCGCTAGCTCTCGACTCGACTGCCCTCTCTCGGTTTAATCGAACTGTATAAAAAAAACCTCTGAAATTTATTCATAAACCTCTAAAAACTACTAATATTTATTAATTTGCATTCGTTCCTAGTCGGAGTGGATTGTTTTCGTAACTTAAGGTTCCCGAATGAAATTTTGGCAATTAAATCTTAAAATAATCTCATATAAAAGCCATAATAAATGAAAAAACAAAGCTAATTCTTTAAAACTATTTTATGAATCTCCCTCGCGCTTATCTAAAAACTACTATAAATCCAAAAATAAAAAAACCTCTGAGGTGTCGTAGAAGACCAAAAATTCCCTCATCTAGGCAGAAAACAAGGCAAAATTAAGCTTATATAAATGACCTTCGATCTTCGGTTTTTCCCCTCTGAAAACGGGGGTAGATATCATCGATTGGTTGCAATGTTTTTGTAACTTTCAAAAACGCAATAACAACTTCCACTGCCCCCATTCTACAGAATTAAAGAACAGAAAAAAAATCACAGAGGCAACCCTCCGTTTTTTTTTTTTTTATTTTTTCTTGATCCGGCGAAACCATTTTAGCGACATCATCATTCAAGCGATCGGATTTTTCGGATGGGTACGGAGGAAAATTAAGTTTCCTCATGGACCTTCCATGCTGAGAGATTTACGCTTTAGGTCTTTGTTGGGCCTTAAATATCCTATAAAGGCAGAGGTTTTTATTGTTTTCCTCAATCCCTTTATGCAAAGATTAATGTTACCTCTGTTAAATGGGGGGGAGTAGAAGAGACAGCATTCGATCTGTTTAGTTTCCAGCTACTGATTTTCTATTTATTTTGACAATTTTCGAGATAAAGTGGCTGTAATCACAGCCTTTCCACCCCCTGATTCTGTAGCGCTCTTTTTTTTTTCAGTATCCTAAGCTTCTAAACCCTATATTTTTTTCCTCTAAAATGAGGCCATAAACTCCTAAATTCAGTCTTAAATTCTAACGTTTCTAGTTTATATTTCCCCCCTACAGTTTAGGTTTTCGGGTCCTTAACGGAGCCATAAAATCCCTAAAATTTTTTAAATTCTGTGTGAATTAGGTTTTTTTTCAATTCCCAGCGTCATTCTAAACCTCTGAATATTATAAATTAAGTCTTTATCTGCACCCCAAAAACCTCTAAATTCCTTAATGCAAAGGTTTTTTTCTGTTCCTTAATCTCATTTGCACCCCCAAATTAGATAAAATATTTGACAGTATGTAAAAACTATAAATCCTCTGACAGAGGTTTTTCAGCCGGATAGAAAGTATCCTAAACCTCTAAATTATACAGACGATGTTTCCTACATTTCTAGAAGGGCCTCAAAATTTACCATTTAATAATTTCTCTATTTAGGGCCTCATAAAAGGTCGAATATCTTGTTAGAGACCCTAAATTTTAAGAATTTTGAGTTCAGTTAATGACTCATTTAGAGGTTTGGTATACTTATCCGACTGAAAAACCTCTTTTAGAGGATTTTAAAGTTTTACATCCTTCGGTAATTTAGGGGTTTAAATGCGATTAAAAACAGAAAACCGTTTGTACTCAGAGGTTTTCAGGCCCGAATAGGAATTTAAGGTTTAGAATGCTTTTGGGTGTTGAGGAGGGCGAATTATACTTTCGAGACGGGAAACGAAGCTGTCGAAGGCCCTAAAATGAGGAATTTTACGTGCTCGAGGGATGTCAGGGAGAAGCGCGTGGCATTCTATTCCCTTGTAGATTTTAGCGACCTTACTTTATCCGGGGTCATCTGAGGGATAAAGAAAGGTTTCAACGATGCGAAGATGGGATCATTGAAAAGTTATTGGGGTGTTTGCCATCTTTTATCAGGCGCATCCCCCCCGAGGTGGAAGGGATCGTTTTCTACCTTTTGACGTAGCTGAAATCTATACACAGACAATAAAAGAGCCGGGTAAGTGAGGTTTGACAGCTTTTGACACGTTCCCATCATTAACCTTAATACCCTGGCTTCATCCTATTGTAGTGTGGGTCCGACGGGGGTCTCTTCTTTTGACAGTGACAAATATTTCAAACTTGACCTTATTATGCCACCTGGATGACTGGAAAGGGTATCCCAAGGCCCTTTTTGAGGGCTGTATTCGAAAAATGGATACGTTCTACATGAACTATTCTCGATTTTTTAATCATCTCCTCTCCCTTATCGCTCGTTCAATGATGATTTAATGTTTTAGATAGCGAACCGAAGATGATAATGATGATGATGATGACCTATAAATTTTCGATATCGTCATCGAAATCAGAGGGGAAATTGATACAAAATTGCACTCTAATTGCTTTACATTAGAAGTTATAGGTGCTACTGCTGCCGACGGTGATGATGATGATATGATCATCATCTCTTATTTATCATCTAGTTAATATTCATTGTTTTATCATTTGTAAGCGACATCTTCCTTGAGAGATTTCTACTGATTTGGTGTGCGATGATGATGATGATTTGAGATTATTGATGATGAATATGTAAGTTAATAATGTCGTATGCTAACTTTACAGTGTAGCATGCTTGACGACGATGATGATGATGATTTATAAAACAAAGAAAGCAACTTACTAATGATGATAATGGTACCTATAGAATGGTATCTTTCACTGTTAATAGAGAAAATAGTCATGAAGATGTAACAGTATGATGATGCCTGAATATAGGTTAGGATGATGATGATGATGATGATTATTATTATAATATATTACTAATAGAACGCTAATAAGCTGATTGAGCCATTTAACTCCAGCAATTGATGCGGATGGAAGACATTGAAGATAACCTAGATGATGCGGATGATGATGATTACAGGATGACGTAGAACACTTCGAATCCGTAATTAACCGAAAATACTTCATAAAACTCTCTTCTAAATACAGAAAGGACGTTGTTTCGCTTGTCTTTTTATTCAGGGAAACAATTAAATATCACTCGATGCAGATTTTTTGGTAATCAGGAAGCGAAAAAAACTCCCAAAAAATGCTCTCGAAGGACCCATTTAAAATGCCGAAATTTTCGATTTACACGCAATTAAAGAAGCGAAAGAGGAGAAGGAGGGGGAAAAAAAGTTAATTGCAATTAAACTAATTTTCTCGGTTGTCGGTTTTTGTGGAGGATATCGAAAAAAAGCAACCCCCTTCACGTGCTTTTTTTTGGGGGGGAAACGTCCTCCTACCTGCAAAAATCTGAACGTAATTTAAAGATTGTGTCGTTTGAAAGTTTTAACGAGAAAAGAAAATTATGCAGATTGCTTCCGCACTTCAACAAGACACTAATTCAGCTTCCACCAAATTAACCTATCAGATTGCCTTTCAGAAAACAGTCTTTGGAGGGGGAAGGAAGAGGAAAAAAGTGGGGGGGACACTACCAGCCTCGGATCTGAATTTCTTACTCCCCAAAAAACGTTACAACCCTTCGAAAATTGGATCTTGTTGATGTCTTCTCTTCCCCCCCGTATCTCGGTTTTCGTCCGTGATTGAAGATAACAATTAATGTGGAACCGTAGCAAACGTTACAGAGTTTTTTTGGGGGGGGTTTGAAGTTTTTCCTCCTCGTCCCCTCCCCCCCGTTTTCTGATATTCTAGTGTTGCGGCTCGAGTCCGGTTGGGTGATATGTAAATTTCTGATGCGTTGGCAGGTTTCCGATGTGGAAGGCTGGAGGTGGTTTTAATGGGCTCCATCACATGGGTAAAGTTGGACTCGAATCCTTCCGGCAAGAAGTCAAGGGCCCTCGAATCTTTCGAGCGTGACGTTACGAATCCTGAATTAGGATCTAATCTTCTAGCACGACGTTGCGAGCCCGAATTGGGTTCTAATCCTTCAAGAGTTAAATTACAGGTTCTCAATTGGGTTCTAGTCCTCCAAATGTGAAGTTAAGAGCCCCGAATTGGGTTCTAATTCTTCAAGTGTTACGCTAGGAGTCCTCAAATTAGGTTCTAGTCCTTCAAGAGCAAAGTTACGAGTCCTAAAATGGGATTCGAATTCTTCAAGCGATAAGTTACAAGCTCGTGTGTTATACTCGAACCCAATTGGAAGTTTCGAACACAAGAATTTGAATTCTTGTATTGAGTAATAGGTAAATTTCGAGCAATTCGGTAACGTGGCACTTAGGTTATTGGAGCGTGTAGTGTGTTGTGCTACCTGTTGGTGAGTGTCGCGTCACAGGTAAACACGGTGGATACATGTGGTGGAAACCTAACATGGGCAGGAGCGAAATAAAAGCATGACACGGACGTCCCCCGAGAAGCTATCCATCATGCGAGGTATAGCCATTAAGAAGAGACAAGCAGGGATGGGTATTTGTACGGATCTGGCTGCTGATCCCAAACACGAACGCAGCTGCAACTGTTTTCTTTCTCTACTTCTCACTCTCGTCTTTCCACGCTTGTATGAACGATACGCTCTGTTATACCCGATCTGTTTACTTTACTCCATCTTCTCCACTTTAAGAAACTGCTTCAAAGGGTTGCTAACTTTTTCGGGTAGTAACGGACAGACATACGACTGCTAAACTATCATAAAGCTTTCTTTACTAGGAAGAAGTGAATCTTATAAATACGAAACGTGTATAAAAGAGGCCCGGAATTCGTAAATAAGGTTTTATTCCTGAAAGGCCTTGAAGTAAACTCGTAGACGTATCTAAGGGAGTGAGTTTAAAGTAATCGCGATTTAGGCCCTTCAAATATGTTTTATTTTTGGAAACTCGTGCTGCAACACATTGCACTCGTGAGGTTGCATAATACTCGATAACAATATTTAAGAAGTAAAGGGTTTAGGCCCACCTTCGAATGTGTTTTAACGGGTAAGATCGGGTATAGAAGGTATAACGTTAAACGTTCTTAGAATAAATCAATTTAATATAATCCTACGCTTATAAATTCCTTACAGAAGGGTACATTAATAAGTATTTTAGCACATAAACGTCCTGTATGTATGTACGCATCTACGAAACCAGCGTATAAACCATTAATTAAACTGGAAGCACAAGTGATACTTCCAGTTAAAAAAAACGTGAGAGTTAAACTTTAGATGGGACTTAATTTATTAAATTAGGGCCACGAGGCCTTAGAGGAGTGTCAAAATCCTCAAACGAGCGTAAAAAAACCAGAAAGTTCTGAAGGTGAGGGTGCACCTGCGGATCTTTTTTTTGTTTTTTTCTTTTGGTTGCGACTCCCGATTTGCGGCATCTCAGAAAAGTCAGTTATTAGTGGGGCCGCCTAGATGCAGAAACGTGATCGTAATAAGAAATGGCTAACGTGTTTTCGGGTCCCGTCCGTGCTGTTTAAAAATTGTGCCCGCAGTATAATTATCCATTGGGGTTAACGCCTGGGGACGATGGTTGACAGTGATGTATGTGAAAAGAGAGGGCCTTCAGCGCTACAAAAACGCATACGATTGGTCAAAGGGGGGGAGGGCAGACAGGATGCATTATGTATGCCTTTTTATGCGCTAGATACTGTTACGGTTTATTAAATTTTGATTGAAAACTCGGTAGCACACCCTCCCCCCTCTTTTTTCTTTCTTTCCTTACTCTGTCAACGTGGGCGTAATTAAATAAGGAGGACTAAATTTAGGCCCGATTTACTGCGAAAAACTTTAAAGAAAAAAAAGGACTTAACTCGTGTTGTTTTTGTTACTATAGTAGTATTTTTCTGCAGCAAGTCAGCTTTCAATATCACCTTTCCGCCACGCTACAGTTATGATAGATGACATTCCGGTTTGGAAACATTCCTGTCGACGAACTACAAAACAACCGCAGAAACCCCTACAAATGTCATCCAGTTTTGATGTATAGAAGGCCCTTCAAACCTCCTTTGCTCTCTCTACGTTTGCCTCTCACAATAGCTCAATTTTTGTTTGGTACTACGGTAGATGGTTATGGGGGAGGGAGATTTTTTAGTGCTTTAACCTCTATATAAATCTGGAGTGGCCTTAAAAGGCCTCAAAATAGAGTAATAAGTTTTACCTTTATCGTTTAAATTGTTCACAGTAGACTAAGGCCTCTATTTAACGGTGTGGAAAAGTTGTAGCCTTTGCGACTATAAGGGGGCCTTATTCTAAATTTCTAACAATGTAGATCTTTCCTGAATGGTTTGGCGTTTTAGGGTGCTGTAGTAAAAATTCTCTGAAGGTTCTAACGGTGCAGAAGGCCTCTAGTAAAGTCTCTAACGGTATTGAAAGGATGCAACGGTACAGGAGGCCTGTAGTTAACTTGTGTTGAGGATTATTAATGGCATTAACTAGGCTACAATGAGCTCACTCGAGCGTACAACTGTAAACAAACACGTCCAACGAGCGTGCCCCCTTTTATAGGCATTAATGCCACGAATTAATCCCATTGTCGTGGAGTATAGATGGCAAGCAAAGCCATTGTTTGGCAGTTTGGCTCTCCCTTCTTCCCTTTACAGCTGCCGAAGAGTATTTTCTGGTCACGTGTTAATGCACGCGCTGGACTCTGCGGGGGTCCTTCGATCCTTGATTAAAATCACGACAGGGCACGATAAATATTTGTCGAGTTGTTTTCCTCCTAAATGCGGATGCCAAAATGGGGGAATGGACGACGTATAAATGTATTGTTTGCTTTCACCTTTCATCCGACATCATTTATTTTGTTAAATAAAAGAGAGAGAATCATCTGTCGTGACGTAATAGGATCCATTAGCGGTGGGGTGCGACATTTAATGGGAACAACACCACCTAAGAGGCCCTTCGGCGTGATAGGTAACACGTAATTTACACCGGGAGGAAGGAAGTTTTGTGGCTGCTCTGTGTTTATCTTTGGGATGCTGAGAGAGAAATGGGGGAATAAATCTGAAGAGTTTTTATATTTGAGGACCAATTTGTGGGACTTTATAACACGAAAATGGTGCAGAATCATTGGTTAGATGGATAGACGTGTTCTAGAATCTCGTGAAAGACACTAGAATTAGTTCTTGAGCCAAAATTTCTCAAATGTAGATGCGTGAAGTTCCAGAAAAGTAAGAGAGGGAGGTAATTCGTTCTAGAAAATGATTAGAAAATCGAGTAAATTGAGGGAGTGAGGTATAACGATCCGGAAAATTGGCGCTCCAGAAGTGTTGTAGACAATTGAGAGACAGAAGTAATTCCGGAAAATTGGGGTGGCTGAATGTAGATGCATCTCGTGTCATTGTGAGGAGGGGACAGTGGCAGTACCAGAGTTTAAGCTCAAGGAATAAAGGTTGTAAATATAAAATTGGGTGATAGGATATGTGTCCTTTACTTAGGATCTTGTAGGGAAAAATCCTATAGCAAAACACAAACTTACGAGTTATAAAAAAAAATGGGGCCTACCCCCACGTGAGAATAAAGAGGATAAAGTTCGGGTTAGTAGGTGTCGCGGAACAGCGGGTGGGCCCCTGCAGTGTCCGAAAAGTATAGGAGGGAAGGAAAGAATGGCGACCGAACCACTCTCGACAGACGACACGATTTGGTAACGAGACGATGATGAATGATAGCTTCTCTATTCACTCGGTCAATATCGTGTCGGAGGGGGGAAAGAAAGAGAGCTAGAGAGACATTTCCGCTACGTTACATCCCTCCCCTTCTTCCCGTGATACCATCTGCTTAATGACGTCATAGCGTTGGGTCCAATTAACACAAAAAACCTTTTTGTTTTGATTATTTTAAACAAATCTAATCTAAGTTGTCATTCGATATTCAAAAAATTGTCATCCTTCCCCCTCCAATAAATATTTATAAGGCTCTTAGAGATAATGTGACGTGGAAGGAACCGAGTTTATTAATAGAAGAGCAAGAAAAAAAAACACCGGATAACCAATCTCTGGGTTGTTTTGGTGGTTTTTCTGAAGGCCCTCCACAAAAAAAAGAAAAAAAATTGCTATTCCGTACGAGTTTGACACCCTGACACTTCATTTTACTTTATAAAATATTTATTTAACAAATGATAGACCCTCTTTGCGTATTTTCCTCACGTGCGTGAGTACTTTTTACTTCTACATTAACAATAATTTAGGTCGTATAGTTCCGGTACTTCTTTAATTAAATAAATATAGTAGCACGAAACTTCACACGAGGATTTCCAAGAACTAAGATTCAGTTTTTTCTAAAGATCCTAATCGATCCTAATTCGTGTCGAGATAGGAAGCACCAATTCACGAATAGGTCTTTGAAAATCCTATATTTTTAAAGTAGTTTTGATTGTGGCCCTCTTGCACCCTTCTCTAAATTCTCCGCAATTAAGATATCCCTCAACTAAACCCCGTATAATTCAATTTAAAAACCCTTCACAATCAAGTTAACCCTCTACTAAACCAAGATATTCCTCACTAAACCCTTCACAATCAAGGTAACCCTCTACTAAACAAAGATATTCCTCACAAACCCTTCACAATCAAGGTAACCCTCTACTAAGCCAAGATATTCCTTACTAAACCCTTCACAATCAAGTTAACCTTCTACTAAACCAAGATATTCCTTACTAAACCCTTCACAATCAAGGTAACCCCCTACTAAACCAAGATATTTCTCACTAAATCCTTCACAATCAAGGTAACCCTCTATTAAACCAAGATATTCCTCACTAAACCCTCCACAATCAAGGTATCCCTCACTAAACCCTCCACAATCAAAGTATCCCTCACTGACCCTCCAAAATCAAGGTATCCCTCACTGACCCTCCAAAATCAAGGTATCCCTCACTAAACCCTCCACAATCAAGGTATCCCTCACTAAACCCTCCACAATCAAGGTATCCCTCACTAAAATTAACAGTTAAAGTGAGAAATACCCTGATTTGGTGGTAGCCCTCGCTAAATCAAGGTTTTTTTTTTTAACCTCGATTCAGTGAATTATACCACGAGTGCCACAATCCTTTAGCCTTGTGGATTTCAAGTATCGTTAATACTTATTCCTTTGGTAGAATACAAGAATAAGTGTTCACTCTTTCGTTATAAAGAGGGCCTCTTATTACCGTGTAAAGGTTATCAGTTAAAGGAAACATATAGGAATACTTTACACTCCTGTAAGGAATATAATGCTAAATAACCCTTCTACATTTGAATGGTTCAGAATCCTGTGATAAAGAAACGAATCTAGAACATCTCAGTAGCACTTTTAAGGTTAAAATATTCGGATTTTAAGGCAAATATATTTAATTAAATTCTTAAAATGGGTTTGTATGTTTATAAATGTTACAAAAGACAAATTTTACAAGAATTATCTTGTTTAAAAAGTCGAAAATTTCAGCTCAACTTCACCATTTCCCTTCGTATCTATCATTTCCTTAAAAAAAAAATAATAATGCTTTTTTTTTATCCTTAATTTTCCTTAAAAGAAAGAAGTCCGCATTTTCTTGGCATGCCAAAGGTTTAATTGAAAATTAAACAAGCTTTAAAGATAAATTAAAAAGCGATAAGTTTACTTAATTTTAATTTCAAGAAGAGTTTTATCATTAAGGCTCATATAGAACTTACTTTTCCTTTTTTTTTTTTAACTATTAAATAATTGCCAAGTTTCCTCCCTCCTCCTGTAAGAAACCAATCGATAGTCTTTTCTATTAATAGAAGGCATAAAAAATCGGGGGCATACTTTAATTCTGCATTTATGCCCCTTTAAACGTGTCCGAATGGCTGGAGGTATCCTGGATGATAAACTGCGATTCTCTATAATCAGGTTAAAGGGGGGGGTCATAAGATGGAGGTAATCGAATTGCAACGATGAGGCCTTGATTAATGGTCGTTTAATAGCCCCATTAAGCCATTTAATTCCTAAAATTTTAAAGAAAAAAACGATTCTAATTGATATCAACTCAACGAAACGGGTGAGTGGGTTGCTCTTCTTCGGAGTTGTGGTCAAATTGTTTTTTTTTTTTTTTTTGAGTGAGGGTAAATAAATTGCTAAAGAATATCTTTGAAAAGGCTTAAAAACGTTCCTCCTATTACGTTTTTAGGGATTCGTAAAAAAAGTTGACCGCAAAATGTCGCGTGAATGCCATTTCTGTGAAGTCCTTCAATGAGAAGATTAGAGATTTTAATGAAGACATTAAATTAAACGAAATCGGAGTATTTAATTATAATTAATAGCATTTTCTCTATAAAATTTACTGGATTATCATTGCCTAATCTCGAATAAGGTTTAAAGGTTAAAAAAATTCTATTAAGAGATGATTAAAATCTAGTGTGAAACACGAAAACACCATTAAGATCATTTCTCGTAAGGATAGTGCGGATATTTAAACGTATAGGAGTGGAAAACCCTATTTAGAGTCTAATGGGTGATTAAATCAACAATTTAGAAAGGGAATTAACTGTTTAATTAACCTTAAAGTTTAGATTCTTAAATACAACAGTTCTAAGATGTTTCCTTTGTCGCATGCAATGTCGATTATTGGGAAAAGTAGGGAGGTATTTCAAGTAATAATAGGGAATAATTCAGTATAGGGATCAATCACATTAAGAAAACGTGCTTTTTTTAAATTTATTTTCTTCTTTTTGTGCCAAGGAGACAGGACCAATCGAGTTAAGTACACCTCAGGATTTATTTAGTAACTTGCCCTATGTAGAAGAATAAAGTATGGAGTGGGTGGGAATACAATCTCGTCTTGTGGGAAAGTAGAATTACTTTCTTGTGGACCAAGAAAGGAGGGCAGATAAAGAAAGAAAAAAAAAAATAGAAAAGAAAAAAAAAATCTCGTCCGATCTACCAGCAGCCGCACGCTGTCTGAGACCACTAACAAGGTGTCACCTATTGCAGACACACCGAGAGGGGGTGGCCACTTTTTCGCCATCCCCTAGCCGCCGGGGGAGATAGATGAGATTGGAGGGGGAAGGAGAGTCCGACGGGGGGGAAGGAAGAGTCATGCAGCTATGATTAATGACCTGCCTGTCTACCTGGGCTCGGACTGGGCGGCCCTTATGATGTATGGCCGTCCCTTTCGCCGCTCTAACCCCCCCTCTCTTCTAATGGACGTAAACAACGCGAGAGGGGGGTTTGCTGCCGTTCTGACATGCGCACTCCGGGATCGGGTAAACAAGGAGGCCACTTCCCTCCCGTTGAGAACTGAGGAAGTTGTGCGGTTGATAAAAATTGTTAGGAAGACCCCCTCTTTCGATAAAGGTTCCTCCACGTTGTAGAATACTTCGTCTGGATGCCTTTTCAAACTATTAAGGTTGCTCGCATTACTAATTTCTTTTTAAGGAGAACAAATATTGAGACTATAAGTCAGGTGGGCCTGCTTCGGGCAAACCATCTGTCGTTAAACCATTAATCTTGCTTCTTCCTAAACTTTTTCAATTAACTTGGCAAAAATCATGTGGCTCACTCTTAGTAACGCAGTTTATAGCTACGAGAAGTACTCTTACACCTCTCGAACTGTATTTTGAATCTAATCCCTCTTACCTTTACCCTATACATACCTCCACCTTTATTTAATACCCCCTCTTTATTCTATATTTACAACCCTTTCTTTTATACCTGTTTATTTACACCCTTCTATATTTAAATGTATGCCATCTATTTATAACTACATATACATTTTACGCCCTCATATTTATGATTTTTTGTTATATAAATATCCTACTTGCGCCTCTCCTATACCTCTTTCTGTATATACCAGTCGACCCCACTATAACACTGTTGATAATTCCGTTCTATATGAATTCCATGTTGTACGAGTCACTTAGATTTTACAAATACGTGTGCCGGGCTGCGAACGGCTCACGTATTTGTAAAATCTAAGTGATTCGTACAACATGGAATTCATATAAAACGGAATTATCAACAGTGTTATGGGGGGTCGACTTGTACAAGCTCTTTATATATTTTTATTTATGCCCGTTCTACACACTTATAATCCCCTTCTACGTTTATAATCCTCCCATACTTAAGCCCCTTCTATACCTTTATACTTATGCCTCTTCCTACACTTAGAAGTCGTCTAAACTCGTATTTTATGCCCCTCCCAAACTACACTTTACGTATAATTCACCTTTTTTATGTATAAAATGATGTGATTAAATAATTGATTGTAAAAGCATTCTTTTGTGTGTGTGTGTGTGTGTGTTTCCCCCCCTCGTCCTCTGCTATTTTTTTTTTTTGAAGAGGAGGAGAACGTTAAAATCAATCTGAGTATCACGTAAACGTTGGTAGAAGTCGTGTAAGAGGACAAAGATGTCTGCTTTGAGTAGAAGTGGAGCCAATTACTGAGCTGCTTCGCTGCCGCCAGCAAGGTTGGGAGAAAGCTGAATTAATCATTCTTTGACAGTTCTCTAATCAGAAATTTTGAAGGAAATCATATCCCGCTGCAGGGAGACGTTGAGATTGAGAGACGGGGCTCTATCAGAAAATTTCATTTCGGTAAGCCTTGATTGGGAGCCCTTACAGGCAGTAAAATGCATTACAAGTTTTTACTTCCCTCCTGTCACGTCCCCCCGTTTCTAGTGGTTTCCTAATGCCCTGGCATACATTTAAAAAGCTGTTTTCTAGCTCATTTTTAAACGTTTTCTTAAGAAATCGCTCGTAAGATTTTACATATCAGGGGTTTTTCGGACAGAGGTAAAATCAGAAAAACCTCCGAACATGAAAATCTTGTCGACCAAGTGGGATTTTAAAAAGTGGGACGTTATTTGAGAAATTGCTTGGAAGATTTCCATTTTCAGAGGTTTTTCGGACATTACCTCTGTCCGAAAAACCTCTGAAAATGGAAATCTTGCTGATAAATTGAGATTTTTTTTGTATTTAGTGTATCTGAGGATGTTTTAGAACATGTCAGGCTTTCGTAAAAGATGTAGGCCCTAAATTGGTGTGAAAAGGCCTTCTGGTTTACAGATACAATATAGGCCTATGTTAATAGGCATAATATATTATTTATTTCTGTCGTATGATGCTTTGATGAGTAGAATAATGAATAAAGTTAACTAAAACATTTTTTTGAACTATTTAGGCCCTAAATTGGTATAGAAGTGACCACTAAATACTGTAACACGTCTAAAAGCACTAAATATATCATACAAAACCGTATATTGTTGCCATTAAAAACTCAATTGAGAGATGTTAGAATTATTGTGAGGGATGTTTTTATTAAAAAAAGTAAGCCTTAATTAACGTAGAAGGCCCACATCACCATCAATTATTTAATAAAGTAAGATATACGCTACCTTTACAACTGAATATCATCTCGTAGATCGTACCACGCTTACATCTAAAGACATAGGCCTTAAATTAAGCCTCATACGTTAGATAAAAGAAGAAAAAAAAACAATATACAGTACAGTACATAATGTGATTTTTATTCTTTTCATGATCCAAATAGGCTGGCACCTGTGTGTGTGAGGTATATATTTATCCATATTTATACATATATGTAGGCCCCCTAGGGCCCGCTATCGCACAGGGGGGCAACTCGGTAGAAAAATACATGATAGTTACGCGATATATAGGGATGGCAGACTGTACGATCGGGGCGTGAAACACACACCCCACCCCGATCGTTAGATAGTCCCAATAATTTATATTTTAAAAAGTCTTTTATATTTATATATATATATATATATCTATATATATTTATTTATATAATCTTCATCATCTTCGGCATCATCTGTACATAATTCGGTTCGGAGTACGACGAAAACAGCCGCGAAAAAACACACGCACACGCACACACATTACTTTCGCTCACTGGTTAGCATCCTTTGAAGTAAGTGCAGTCTGATTTTGGGCGGAGCCACTGTTAGGAGGGCTTGAGGATGAGGTGGGGCTGTTGTTTTCCTTCGAGGCGGGTTCACCGGGTATCAGGCCCTCTTTCATCCTCTTCTTCTGCTTCATTCTCCTGTTCTGGAACCAGATTTTCACTTGAGTCTCGTTAAGTTGAAGGGCGGTGGCAATTTCGATCCTTCTTGCCCTCGTCAAATATTTGTTGAAGTGAAACTCTTTCTCAAGTTCTGTTAACTGTTTGGTCGTGAAATTCGTACGCCCCGATCCTGGCCCTGCACCTGCACAAGCCTGGTTACCTCCACCAGTGAAGCCGTAGTCACTCTTGTTGACTGATGGTACAGACAGACAGGCAGAACGAGTGAGAGAGAGAGAGAAGGAGAGAGAGAGAGAGAGACATAGAAGAGAACCCATTATACATTGTCAACAATGGTAGCTATTAGTGAAACATTAGAAAGAAAATCAAATATATCGAGACTTAAGTTTAGTTTCCTATAAATTCTACATTTAGGTTTTAGTTTGATGGTGTTTTTAGGTAAAACTTCAATAAAAATCGAAAAAAAAAACACTTCTCTATCGCTAAAATTACTTTGGCGCTTTACACATTAACTATCTAAATATAAATTTCGAGCTTTAAAGGGTGTTGTTGAACCTGAAGAATTTGATGAATTTTTCTTTTTTTTTCCTTCTGTTTTTACATGTTTTTAGCCTGCTTTACGTGTCTAAAAAGGTTAATTTTAAGAAATTTAGTTTTATTAGAACAGTAATCGGGCTAAATTTGTGAAAATTTGCCTTCTAAGATATACAAAACAGGCTAAATTTGTGAAATTTGCCTTATTAGATATACAAAACAGGCTAAGTTTGTAAAAATTTGCCTT
>NW_019384537.1:734667-742037 GCF_000671375.1 Centruroides sculpturatus | reverse complement strand
CTCTTTCCTTCACTTCCACCAGCACTTTCACTGGAGAGAAGTCTCTTGGTAAAATATCTATCCAAAGAGGTTTGGCTTTGCCTACTTTTTAAAATATTTCTAAAATGGCTTAGGCAAACGTCATTACTCCGAGCAGCAATACAACCAGTGTGAACCTTTTCGAGATGTTTCTTTTCAATAAAATCAGTCACTTTCTGATAATACTTCAAGATTTCCTTTATCGAGCGAAAACCTTTCACGAAGAAGAAATAGAGCATTACGGCTTAACCTGAAGAATGGCTTCTACTGTACTATTTTAAATGCAATTTTTTGTTTTCAACAACGTTTAATCTTCATTGATTATTTAAATGTATTTCATTGATAACATTTTAGACATTGTTATAAATATTTTTATATATTTCGATTTTTAACCAAATATTCGAACCGTTTTGAACTCGAATTTGTTATTTCATCTTGGTTCGATTATAGAACGATTGTAAACGTTTCGGAAAATTGATCAAATTGAAAATAGTTTGTTTGATTCTCGACAATTCTTATCATTCTCAGCAGTAGCTGTTATATAACAATTACTATGGTTGTTAAAATACTGATTACTAGCAGACCCCGCCACGCCTTGTTGTGGCTCAAAATGTATCTATTATAAATGTATAACACTTCCCCCCTGGGAGAAAATTTTTCGAAAAATTTCTTCTTAGTGTACATTCTCTTGACGTACTCTATTAAAACGCAATAAAAAAACGCAAAAAACCGCATCTAAAATAGTATAATAGAAGTGAAGTTCTNTATTTAATTGATAACATTTCAAACATTGTTATAAATATTTTTATATATTTCGATTTTTAACCAAATGTTCGAACCATTTTGAATTCGAATTTGTTATTTCATATTGGTTCATAAACGTTTCGGAAAATTGATGAAATTGAAAATAGTTCGTTTGATTCTCTGCAATTGTTATCATTCTCAGCATTAGATGTTATATAACGATTACTATGGTTGTTGAAATACTGAATGTAAATGGGTTTTGTTTGCGAAACAACCGCAGGCGAAGTCGCGGGTAACAGCTAGTGGTTAATAAGAATCTATTTTAATTAAGCTTACAAAGGAATAAATTTTAGTTTTTAATTTAGTAATACGTAATCTAAATTTACAAATACATATACGGTACGTACATACTTGTAAATATACATGTTTACAATTTGGCGATGTTTACAGTACATCGCGGACTCTCTATTTGGGAATGTCGTTTGGTCTAAGACTTTATAAAATAAGATGATTTTATAAGATTAAATAACACATACAGTTATTAAAATTATTTTGCGATAGTAAAAGATAAACTAATTTATATTTAGCGATATCGAGTGGCGCTGACAACAACGCCAAACAGTAGAGATTGGAAATACCGTGGAAAATGCCAATATTGAGCTATTAAAGACCGCTAAATGAGACGACAACACAGATTCACAGATGTTTTCATATTTCGTACTCTACGAATTATGATTATATTTACATTTACTCTAAATGTATGTATTTTAATATGATTTCATGTGCTTCTAACACTTTTCTGGTAATATTACGACTTCAATAATTGTGGCCGACAGACGTAAAGTCGAATAAAATGACTTAAATGACTTATGACTTTCATTTTTCCATGTATTTTTTTTCTTTTTTTGTTTTCCTGGTGTGGCTATTGTTCATAATGTTCGGTAACTTTGATTAATTAATTAAGTACAATTTATCATATTTATCTACATGGACTGACAAGTATATATAACAAACGGGAAATAACATTAAACGCTGATTATTTGATATACAGTCATTTATTAATGTTTCTGTCATCTACAATATTGTTTGAGAAGCAGAAATTATATAAGTCGGTAAACTACATGAATTTTTTGCAATGAAGAGTCTGATTAATGTTTATTAAAAAAACACTTGCGATTATGCTACTGTCGCAGCTAAATATAACACATGATTCGAAGTTTATCAACAAGTCACCAATTACACCGATTAAGTTACATGAACTTCATCTGTCATTTAAGACTTAATTACAAACTACGTTAAATTTAAAGAGAAACCCATACCAACAATTCTATTTAATTAAAACGTGAATTTTGAAAATACAATTTATTTTAAAAAAAATGGAGTAAGAACCGTTGACGTGTAGGAATGTCTTCAATATGATATGGCTTATCTTTTAGAAATTTCTCATTCGAGCGAGTGCTGAAATAACATAAATGACATCGAAATAGTATTACCGACGATTCAGGATTATTGACTTTGTCGTCTGCTTTACATTGTTCATCATCTTTGTTGTTAATATTTGTACTTATTGGTGCAGACCATATTTCAAAAATAAATTATTGTTTTTTATTCACCGATAAGAACACTGTCTCGAATATATAAAACATATGTACCCGTATGTTTTATGTATATAAATATACACGTATTTCCTGAATTTAACATGCGTTGTGAAACGGTGCACTACAGGCACCATTTGGACAGTTATTCCTAGATCTACTTGTTTATGATGTGAAGATAATATGATATATAAATACTAATCTCGCAGCAAAGCGCAGACTTCAATTAATTTGTTAATTTGAATTTTACACATAATGTAAAAGTATTAATAGGTAAAAGTAGATTTTAACACAGAAATACAAAATTTTTTTAATTAGGCGTCATATGCAGTGATTTTAATTTAAAATACTTACATTCGAGAAGAGTTATCTGTTGCAATTTCACAAATATTTTACTAAAACAAATCAATTATAAGTTATAATATATTATATCATTGTTTATTAGGTTGTATTATCTATTGAATGTAGATTATCGAATACAATATAGAAAAACTATGGTAATAATTTCTGAAACGTGATTATTATTGATATAAGCTCAATTAAAAAGCTTTAAAATATTTTGAAGAATTTACAAAACGGGGATAAATATTTTTTGTATCATTTTATATTTTGTTTATAAGCTTCATATACAATGTATATATAATTTTGTGAAACAAATTAAAATTTTTAAATCGTCATTTTCCAGAATTTAATTCCAAACATTATTTCTGTAACAAAACATGTTGCAATGCAGTTTACTCTACATTGTAGAATTGTAGACTCTAAAAATATGGCATCGTATTACGTATAAATCAGATTAGATTTACAATTCTATTGTGTTCAAATTGTATTTTATTTATTTCTACGTACGATTCACTTTTATTACAGTTTCGTAAGAGATAAATGAACGGATTGTATACTATTTTATATTTACTCTTAACAATGTGTACGACGAACTCTGAAATTTAAGTTTTATTATTCTTAAAATTTTGTACATTAAAAACGTAATAATAAGTTTAATTTACATATTAACATCCAAAAGTAATAAATGGAACATTCACAACATAATTTTCCATTTTTCCAAATTTGCAAACGTAATTTAAACTGACGTACAGTATAAATACCAGTTATTTTACATTACAATTAGAAAATCTTATACACATAATTTAAACGATTTACTTCAAAAATTTTGTTTAAGAGCAATTTTTGTGTACTTGTAAAATTAATATTGTATTTTGACAGTAAAAAGTGTTCTAAAACAGTTTTAATAACAGTTAAAGTGCGCTTAAGTCGTTACAGAAAGCGTGTATAAACGTGCTTTAAAACCATTTTTATTTGCAGTGTATAGTTTGCACAAGAGTTATTTTTTGATGCGAATTGACAACTTTTCTGTGAAATTAATCTCCGAAATACTTTTAATTACACAGACATATCTATGTACATAAAAAATGTAAACCATATAATTTGTTTCTCTTAACATACGCACTAATTCAATCTTCTATTTCATTTATTTTCGTTTTTTGGAGAGTGTCTAGGGCTAGCCGCCACTGTCGTCATTATTAGAATAAAAATCACGTGTTTACTTTGTCATTACAAAACAGCATCTCTTTATTGGGAAATTTTTTTTCATTTTTTTTTATTGGGACATTTTTTCAGTTATTGTTCAGCCAAAATTTTAGAAAAATTTTTACGCTTTCTGTTTTATGCAAGATTTTATGGCGATTTCTACGCATGTGTGTTCACGGCCTAAAAATAATAATATAGAAACTTCCGTGCATTTACATTGGATAAAAGTTCCTTCTGATGTCTTGCAAACGTGTATTGTTTCAACTGATCTTTCTGTTCATAACTATATTCACAGCCATTATAGTTGTAATTGTATGACTTCTCATCCGAATAAACTACACGTAATACGCTTATGGCCTCACTATCATAAATAAATAAATAAAAATAAGAATTTATAACAATAGAAATAAAAATATAATTTTGAATATACTCCTTATTTTGGCAGTCCAAATACCCAAAAATTGAAACATTTCTATTCGTATAAACTCGCACATTCCGATTGACTATTACCAAACCGTGCTTTTCCTGTTACTGCTTATTGTGCAGATTGATTAAAATAATAATAATTTAAAAATAAGTTAAACAAGAAACAGAAATAGCGATACTCTATTTGTTCCCTCACATGCGTTTCTCCAATACAGAAGATATTATATCATTTTGTGTTTTCAATTATTTTTAGGTTCGGGACATACGCAATTAAACATGCTTAAGAAAATCAAAACATAGCAATCAAGAAATTACATTATTTCGGTGCATTGTTGTATTGTCTTTTAACAATTTCGTCCTGAAATTAATAAACTGAATTTGATAACTGAATCACAATAAGTAAATTCATAATGGTAAGTGTAATCTTTCATTTAATTTGTATAATACATTTTGAATTTCTTAAACTTTTTTATTAGAAATTCACGAAATAACACGAATTGACAATTTGAATTTTGTATCGATGATAGAGTACATATTAACGTAATCTTACAATATTACAACATAATTATACAATATTAACATAATATTATAATATGTAACAATAATTTATATTATCGAGAGTGATTTTTATTTAAGTTTTTTACTAATTATTTATATTTTTCAACGCATTGTTTTAAAAGGACAGAAAACATCCATGCCCGACATGTGGGAAGACATTTCTTTGTGAAAATCATTTGCAAATACACATGCGAATTCACACGAATGAAAGGCCGTTTCAATGCAATTTGTGCGAAAAAAGCTTTACACAGAAGGGTCATTTAACAAGGCACATGAAAGTGCACTCGGATGAAAAGCCGTTCAAGTGCAATTACAATGGCTGTGAAGAAACCTTTAAACGGAAAGAATACTTGAAAGAACACATGTACGCATTGCATTCTGATGAAATTTTATCTAAAGTAAATATTACGACAAGTTCTTATATTTTCATTTTCGTTTTTATTTCTCAATTATCAAAACGATATAAGTTATAAAATATAAAACCTTCAATTAATATTTCAAACAATACTGGATGCAACTGTGTTTATTTACACGAACAAATATTAAAATAATAATGTCAATAAGAAACTGTAAATATCATTATTGTTCTTTTGGCGCTGGGAAATTTCGTTGTTTTATATTAGTTTTCACCTTCGATATAAAAAACCATAAATTAATTACGTTTCTTTGTATTTTTTGTGCAAACCCGTTTTCTGTATTTAACCTTTGCTAATTAATCACACATAAACATTTATAAAATGGCATAGACTTTACCATAATAAATTTATCGGTGTAATTAATAACCTATGACCAATGTGAATAATTTAAAATTTTAATTACAACAATTTTAAATTATTAAGCGAATCATTCTTCACAATTATTACTCTTATAATCTTCACAATTATTACTCTTACCCACTGATAAAAACAAGATACATCTTCGTATTTTTATTATCTAATTTAGTATTTGCATTGTATAATGAAAAACACCAGAAAAGCTTATTTTATTGTTCACTGTATTATTAATTCTCCGTTAAAATTATAAAATGTTGTTATTTTTTAAGATTAAATTCACATTACAGTCGAAAAAATTTTTTAAAACAATTGTTCGTAATGTGCGTAACTGCTAGTGTCAATAAGAACACCTAAGAAAATTACTCTGCAGCACCTCGTTAGCTCTATTTATATAAAATAATTTTCTATACACATAATTTAATAACACTTGAACAAAATGTTTTACAAATAACTTTAACATTATCACAATGAATTACATGGAAATTCAAAAATAATAGAATCTCTACTCTAAACATTAGATTAAAACCTCATAAAGAAAAAGAAAAATTTAGACCCATCGTTGATTTCAAATACTCCATTCTTTATAATTTAGAACATTATATAAAACAACAATTAAAATGTTTTGAAAATTCTGTATATAGTATTAAAAATGCTGATACTGTCATTAATAGGATAAAAAAAATTGAAAAAAGATAATTCTGATAAATTAATGAGTTTAGACAATAAAAATATGTATCCCAGTATAAATTGGAAATTAATAGAAAAAAGTTTAAGTGAACTTAATGTACATNTAATAGAATCCCTACTCTAAATATTAGATTAAAAACTCATAAAGAAGAAGAAAAATTTAGACCTATCGTTGATTTCAAATACTCCATTCTTTATAATTTAGAACATTACATAAAACAATTAAAATGTTTTGAAAATTCTGTATATAGTATTAAAAATGCTGATACTGTCATTAATAGGATAAAAAAATTGAAAAAAGATAATTCTGATAAATTAATGAGTTTAGACATAAAAAATATGTATCCCAGTATAAATTGGAAATTAATTGAAAAAAGTTTAAGTGAACTTAATGTATATAATAATTTGATAAACTTAATACAATTTGCATACAATAATAATTTTGAAATTAACAAAGTATTTTATAGACAAAAAAACGGTATTAGCATGGGGTCAAAGATGGGGCCAACATTAGCTGAATTAGTTATGATTGATATTGATAAAAAAATAAGTAAAATACATGGCATAAAATTAATAATGAGATATGTTGATGATTATTTGATCATATATAATAGTAATTTAACTAATAAAGAAACTATCCATAACTTTATAAATAATATAAATAAGGACATTCAGTTTGATATTGAAGATGAAGTAAATAAAAGAATTAATTACCTAGATATAACTATATTAAATAACCCTGATAAATTTGATTTTATAACATATAAAAAAGCTTGTAACGTTAATAAAACTATAAATTATCATTCTTATGTTCCAGATTATATGAAAAAGAATTCTTATCTTATGGAATTAAAAAATACAGTAGATCCCCCTATAAGACGGTAGATACGTTCCGTTCTTTATGAATCAATTTTGTAGGAATCATAGTTTACGGACTACGGCTGTTTGAAAGGTTTTCTTTCATAAAATTAATCGATTCTAGACTAATTCGACTCAACATTTCCAAAATACGTATATTTTTTTG
>NW_019384537.1:648422-733470 GCF_000671375.1 Centruroides sculpturatus | reverse complement strand
TACACCCACGTGTAAAGAATTTTAAATAATTGTGAGTATTATAAAAGTTTGTTTGTTGGAAGTTATAGTTGTTGAATTTTAGATGTATATTAATATGAAATACACAATTTTAGGTTAAAAAATAGATTAAGGATGAGGACGGTTTGCCCTCACACTCCCTAATTTGTGAAATAAAAAAAACAAATTTTATAATTTACATAATGAGAAAATGTAAGTGTTTTTGTGATTTGGTTTGTTTCATATAATATAACATTGTCATGTTTTAATATTTCTTGTTTTATTTGAACTAGCACAGAGGAGGGGTTGGGGTACATTATACCAACCCGAAATATATTTGTAGTCCAATGAAAAATAAAAGATAATTTGCTAACCTGAAATTGCTGTAAGATACGTCTACCAAAGTGTGGTTTTGGATTACAGAGACGAATTTACATTTGTAATATAATATACAGCAAGCCGTTTATATATTCATAATTTCAACTCTTCCGAGTGGCTGTGGATTTAAAATCGGGATCTATTGATGTCTGCTTATAGACACCATGGTAAGAAACCATATGAGGTAAGAGGGTGGAAGATACTATTAAATGAAACTGGCGCAGAAGATCAAATAGGAGCACTTTTTAGATTTAACAGAGTTTAGATTTTGCAACTACAGTCAAAATTTACACAGTTTGGCTTACATAATATGTATTCAGTTTACATTGCGAAAAGATGTTCGGTAGAGATGATCTTGCAGGATTCACTTGTGGTTTTCTCGGGACGATTCTTGTTGATGATGGACTACACTTTTAACACAGTATTCTAACGAACCGAATGCCAAAAAATAAGACAAGTGACGGATCCGAAGGCTATAAATATATGGGTTGAAGCGGGACGAGCGTCAAAGATGAACAACTGAAATGGATTTCGTCAAAGGATGACTACGATGAACTCTACACGATGACTGACTCGAGATAGATCAGAAAATCCAACTTTATCAACTAAATGAGCCTCCTTGGTGACAAGTGGAGAATTTTACTTCAGCTTCTAATGTTATTGTAATGTTATTGTAATTGTAATGTTCTAATGTTATAAGGGCAGTAAGGCTTTTACAATTTACGTCAGTTTCTTTTTGGAGTTTATTTTGGTTCTCCATTCTAAGTGTGAACTTCATTCCTTACTTATAGGAAATAATCTAACTCTGCTGACAATGTTTTTGCAGATGCAAATATGATAATTGGCTCTGGTGTTTCTCGAATTTTTCTTCTATTTGAAAGGAATTCTGGTCAAGTATTTGCCTGTCTGTTTTTCCTTAATCTTGAAAACGGAGTTAGGTAGATGAAAGTCGAGACAGATATGGAAAACTTAGGGACAGGATTCTCCTACAACAACTTCATATGAATTTTCGGTCTGAACCAGAACGACGTATGTACAGTCGACCCCCTATAACGCGGTAGATACGTTCCGCTTTATAAGAATTTCGCGTTGTAGGAATCCTTAAATACATGAGCCAATCACAGCCCGACACGTGTGAAGTTTACGGACTACGGGTGTTTGAAAGGTTTTTTTCCATAAAATTAATCGATTCTAGACTAATGCGACTCAATATTTCCAAAACACGTATAATTTTTTGGGAATAATCCGTATAAACTACGCTATAAACAAAAAATTGTAGGATTACTTACCGAATGTGCACCGTTCGACGTCGCTATTGCTCAAGCTTGTTTTCGTCGCGGAGCAGCGCACCAAGTGCGGCCGCGATTTCTGATAAGTTATTTTTCTGCGAAAACATCGTTGAACTTTGGAGACATCATTAATATAAATAATTTTTATGACTGTTGAATAAGAAATATTTTTTTCACATGAAATGTATAAAATTACAGTGCTGTATTAGACTTACGGTACCTAATTTACATTCTGTACAGACGATAGTAAACTCAACTTACTCGCCTAAACTCTCCGTAGCGTGCGCTAAATGGCGGAAAGTATATATATAATTATAATAAAGTTACAATAAATTAAGTTAATATATAATTATATATACAGTACCTAATTTATATATAATTTATATATAATAATGTACAGACGATAGTAAACTCAACTTACTCGCCTAAACTCTCTGTAGAATGGCGTTGGCGATGGAAAGTAGTTCGGCAGCTCGTCCACTATTGGTCCAGATTCGACCAATCCTGTCACGACACGAGTCGGCGATGACCTTTTACCGCGTTCTAGGAGTCCCTTACAGCGTCTTTATACGAATACTGTCGCAATTTTTTCGCCGCGTTATAGAAATCCGCATTGTAGGAAACCGTGTTATAGGGGTCTACTGTATTTGATTTTAATTCAAATAATTTATCGTATTTCAAAGAGCTTTCATTGCCTGCAATGATGCATTTCATGAAGTTTGGGCTCTGAATCTCCGTGTTGAAGAAGTCTTCACAATCCTCCATCCATATCTGATTTTCTTGCGATGTCAAGTGGTGGGACACGAGAATAGAACATACCTTGCGCTTTCCCAAACCCTTAGTCACAATGAAGCAGATAGTTTCACGATTGATATTGACTTCCGCCATCATTTGTACTGGGAAATCATGATCCTTGGCGTAGTGCGCCATTTGCGAAGAGTTGCCACAGCAGCATGCCAACATCTTTCAGAGAACTCTATTGTCACAGGATGTGTTTGTATTTAAATATATGAAACTAACTGTACTTATTTATCAGGTTAAAAAGGTAAAATTTTGACATTTTGTTTTTGTCTAAAAGTGACTAGAAAAAATGCTCCATTCCAGAACGTTCAATGCGGACTAACTAGGGAGAATTTTATTACACATTTTAGAAAATAGATGCATCAGCAACATTTGAGAATATGAAACTTTCGAAAAATTCCATTCGCAGGCTATTTCTCCAACACTTCAAAGAAGCCACAATGCAACGAAGCCTAAAGATCTTATCTGAAAAGCATTTGGAGAAAGCATAGTCAACAAGCAGACTTTCGATTGATTTCAAAAGTTTAAGGATGGAAGTTTCTGGCTTCAAGATCCAGCAGCGATTCCGCGATTAATGACGACGTTCTCCTGCAACTGAGACGCTAACCTTTGGTTGACCATCAGAGAATAAGCATACTCGAGTGTTCCAATACATTTTAAAATTTGTGTGTGTCCAATACCATCATGCAATGCGCAAACATGTACAGCATCGTTGATCTTAGAAAAGCTTGTTAGTCTGGGCCAGGAGGTTTAGCGTCATCAACTTACAGCCAAGACCTGGTGTCAACTAACTGCCGTCTACTTCTCGCACTGCAGAACTATACTGTCAATATACATTTCAATGACAATATCTGAAGCTTGTAACTTCTTTCAAAGAAAACCGTAAGTCATTCTATGCTGAAGGGATTGAAAGTTTGCTGCAAAGTTGGGAAGATGTGATTGATATTGATAGTGATTACCTGCCAGGGTAAACTTAATCTTTGTTCACTTAATTATCAATAAGTTTCTTTCAAAGTGTCTAAATTTTACCTTTACAACCTGAAAAATGCTAAGCAGCTGAAAATTTAAAGGAAATATTCTAATCAAATGCATTTGCTTAAAAAATAAATAAATAAAATATTTATTTTTTATAGAAAATTATTAATCATACTAAAACTGAATAACAAAATTTACTACGCATAATTTAGATTGGAGTGATGGTATTATACAATCGGCGAAGTGAAAAATGTCTTCCGAGTGGTTTTTATGGATCCCATTAAGGTATTTAATATTAAGTATAAATAATTGCTATATAATTTAGCAAGCTGTGAGACTGCACCTCCTACCAAATTACCCGAAACGCACAGTCATTAGTAAATGCCAATATACAGCATCTGTGTGTGTTCATTACTCCATGCAACGAAAGGTGGGATTCATCTGTCCAAAACCCTGTGGTTCCTGTGCAGTTTTAAATAAAGCTCGCGTTGCTAATGTTAATTTCTAAGCAGTATCTGCCGGTGAAATATGGTGTGGTGATTGCAATTTGTATGGATACAGAATCATGACACCACGAAGGTTATGCCGTTTATAGGATAAAGGAATACAAAACTATCTTGTATCTTTCATAATTACTGCTAGAGCCCAATAGCTTTTTGTGATGCCAGATTGCCTTTTCCTAATCCCAAAGCACTTGTACAGAATTCTATTAATGATAGCATTCACTTCGTCCAAACTATTAATTTCTTCAAAAATCAATCGACGTGATTTAGTAACTTAGCACGTATGATGAGATTTTTTCCTCCTTTTAAGTTTTCTTTTCACCTTTTATGTAATTTTTGCAAAGCTTCTGATGCTGATTCTTCATTCACGTAGAAGAGGCCGTAACAACTAAGAAAACTTCTAAAATGAAATAGTATGAGCATTCATAATTTGAGTACCATACAATGATATGAGTGGAATATATGCAATTAAAGAACATACTTTCTTTATTACTCTTAATGCTTTCTTACAAAAGTATGCTATTTTCGTTTAACATTTCATTACACATTTTGCCTTCGTAGGACACACTTCTCAATTTCAGGAGCCCTGAGAACACGGTGTGAAGAGAACTGGCCATCTGAAAATGGATCTACTTACTTTTCCACTTTAAGAAACTGTCAATAAAAATTTAATTACAGTGGAACCCCGGTTAACGAACGTCCTGGTTAACGACCAAATCGGTTAACGAACTTTTATTTTGCAAAAATTTTGTCTCGGATAACGAACTTAACGGCTTTTTGTGTCAAATTTGTAAGCTTGCCGACTTTTAGGGAAAATCAGTTAATCGTGTGTCGGTGATGGTCTAGGGTCCATTCGTATGTTGGTGGTGGCAGAGGAAGAAAAGATGACAAGTATTTTACAGTGAAAATCGTTTATTAGAACGGGAAGATGCTTACATATTTGAGGTAATTGGAAATGGCTTATCTACAGTATTTTCTCTCGGCACTGAGGAGTGGCGTATCGCTGTGTGCAAGCTGATCAGTCATAGCCCCAGAGCAGACGAGATGGGTTCGCTTGGTCACAGAAGCGATGGAAGGTGACAGAGCTGCAACGACTGGAGCGGTCCGCCAGACAACACAAATTTTAGCGGGCACGACTTCAGGTTTTATCCAGATGAAGACGACGCAGATTAATCGCCATAGAATTTTTAGGAAAACTGCGTTTTGACCTTGAGATTCGGGGTTTTTATAGTATTTCTTCCTTGAATCTCACCTTACGATTAGTCCTGCGTCCCATTCCTTGCTTCCTGATCGTTTTCTTCTTTGTCTCCAGGTGAAAACCGAAACTAGATCAGGTCACGAGAAAGGTTTGTTCCGAGGCGTTTATTTGACACCTGTTCGTCGACTCTGATCAGAGATTGTTGATAAACCTATAAGCCTTTCGCTCATAATTTAGCCTATTGTTTCTGCTATCTGTCATTTTAGAACTTTAACGACCGTACGTGATGTTTTTATACCCGTCAAATCTTTCACTTTTTCCGAAAATTTAACCTAGATCGATTGTTTATGAGCACGTTTTCCTATATTTTCATTAAAGAAAACCCATTTTACAAATAAAATTACAAAAATACTGACGTCTGGAACGGATTAATTGTATTTGCATTATTTTCTATGGGAAAAATTGTTTCGGTTAACGAACGGACTCGTGGAACGGATTACGTTAGTTAACCGGGGTTCCACTGTAATCTATATCTATAATCGAGATGGGTTTAAAAAAATAATAATATCAATAAGCGCAGAGCCCAAACGGTTAGGAGTTGAAGGTTGAAATTTGGTACACAGATAGGGTACGTCATGAGAACTTACGCTAAGAAGGGATTTTTCGAAATTTCCACCCGCGGCGGAGAGGTTTCATTGTTAACAATGGAAATGTTAAGAATGGAAGTGTTAAGTAACAATAGAAGTGTTAAGAGAAAGCGATATGCAAGATTTACAGGCGCAGCCTTGCCAATGTATCATTGATCGTCGTAGCAAGGTGTCTTTAAAGTATGTAGTCGAAGGTTCTACTGTCCTCGCTACAAATGAGCCACTGGCTCTCGCTTTTGCCAGCTGATCGGCACGTTCGTTGTCCAGGATCCCGATGTAAAAGGCTGCCTCTTGGCTGATTACCAGAGGCAACGGAAGCAGCCTGGCCAACTCTGTAGACACAGTTCTGTACGCCCTCGATATCTGTAGGGCGGCGGGACGCTGAATCGTGAGTAGTGTTCTGCTCTGCTTGACATTAGCAAAGTTCTTCCACCAGATACTGCAGGTATAGCAGATAACACGCTCTACACTCATCTTGTAGATGGATCGAAGCGCCTCTCTGCTAAGCCCGTAGTCTTGTCGCGCTAGTCTCGATAATGCTGCTATCATGAGGTTTGTTTTGTCTCAAACACTCCTCAGGTGGGGCGTCCAACATAGCGTCTGGTCAATGATAACACCAAGGTATTTTAACTCGTTCACCCTTTGGATGGGGTTACCTCTAATTCAGTATATTGGCCGGCGTGCCAACACTCCAGTTCAGGCCACTGTCAGGGCCTTTGATTTCTCAGGGCTGAAGGAGAGCTTGTGTAACTCTCTCTCCAAAGAACAAGCCGTTCCATTGCTTCGTTGCTGCGACTCTCCATGTCGCACCTACTGTAGCCTGTAACTACTAGCAACAGATCGTCTGTATATGCCTGCAGCTGGACATCGTCTGGTAGGAGAAGTCACAGCGCCGTGTCTGCTAGCCCCTTTCCAGTATCCTCTCATACCTCTTGCTCGGAGTGTGGTAAACCACTGTGCGTTCACTCAGGAAACTCCTGGAAAGTGATACTAGGGTGGTCGGCAGGTTCGCCTTCTGAAGCTCACCCAGTATTGATGGCAAACAGACATTTTCGAAAAGCCCCCGCGACATCCATCGAAACGAGCGACGTGTTGAGGCCCTGCTGGTAGTTCTGGAAAACCAGGTTGACCGCCCAATGTAATGCTCTGCAGGTCGACATGTCCAGCCGGAACCCATATTGGTGTGTGTGTATCAGCCCTTTCCATTTAAAGCTGTATTCTATCACTGAGGATTCTATCAAGAACCTTCCCCAAGACTGGTAAAAGGCTGATCGGTCTGTAGGACCTAGGTTCGTTCTTCGGGCACCTACTCTTATGAATAAACAAAAGACGCGCTTGCTTCCACTGCACTCAGAAACCCAAGAGTATACACTTCTGATACAGAGTACGGGGCAGGTTAGGACATTCCTGATGCAGAACTTGTACCATTTTGGCCGTGATCCCATCAACATCACGTGCTATCCATTTCCTTAGGTTGCCAACGATGTAGGCCACCTCAAAGTCAGTCACTGGCATGGGCATCTCAGCCTTAAGAATGGGCAACTTTGCGTCACTTCGAAACTGCTGCTGCTCTTTGGTATTATCGGACCGCTCATCGCACAAAAAGTGCGAGCAGAGCAGCACCTTTATTAACTCCTCCTGTGTGGAGGTTAGGGTTCCATCTGGCCTTTTGATAGACCCCATGACCATGCTACGTTTTAACTTTCCCGCTATTAGCTTATAAAGAAGACAGAACGGGTTATTGTCACAGATACGCTGACAGAAACTGAGCCATGAGGTCTTCTTAGCATCATTCAACTTGTACTTGTACTCAGCATTGGCCCTCTGGAACTCCAGTTTCCTGGTAGCCCGAAGATCATCATCCCTGCATCGTTGAAAGCGTCGCCAGAGCACATTCACGCGCTTCCTCAGGACACTCAGTTCCTGGCTCCACAAAGGAACTGACCGGTGGTTGTTGGTCCCCCGTCGTGTGAACCTGCAGTTTTCTGTTTCTCTGACCACTTCGGTGCAGTTGGCCACAATTTCCTCCAGATCCCGACATTCTCAACCTTAGAGACTTGAGTAACTATATCGGCCGTCTTTTCCGTGAGGCATTTGGCAAATTGACTGTGGTTTCCAGCAGTAAGTCTGTAACAACTGCTCGGCCAGTCTGGCGAGCCGTACATCACCTCGTAGGTAATGAAGCGATGGTCGCTACACCATTCTGAGCCGATAGTTTTCCACTGTGAGGTCAGTCTAAGCATAGCCCAACTCACAATAGTGAGGTCAATCCAGCTCTCACCCATTGCAGAGGAGTAGGTAGCAATCCCAAACGAATCATTTAGGACATGCATCCCCCAACTCTCTGCCACTTCCTTCATCATGTCCCTGTCCGGATTGTCAATTGGGGAGCTCCATAGCAAGTGTTTGGAGTTAAAGTCACCTGCCAAAAATACCTGGCCATGTGGCAAGACAACCCTTTCGAGTTCATTCAGAAGGCCTCCCAGTTTAAGTGTCAGCGGGCGATAACTGGAGACCGCAATCCACGTGCAAGCAGGCGACCATATTTCAACAGCCACCATGAGTGGCAAAACGTGGATAGCAAATGTGTCAACATTCCTCTGTGTAAAGATAACTGCGGCACGACATTCGTCACCTTCTTGGCAAATAAGCTCCATTGTAGTGATTGGCCACTAACCTTTCCTTGTACAAGATACGGCTCTTGAAGCAGGATGATGTCAATATCCCACTTGAGCAACTCTGCCCATAGTTGGGCAGTTGCGGCACAGCAATTTTTGGCGTTGAACTGCAGTATTTTGCAGCCTCATCGTTTGTTCGTCTCTGTGATGTGTTGAGAGATTCTGAGTTTGGAAGTTGAAAAGGTAAGACCTGTGCTGCTCTGCTCTCTAGCTAAATTTTTCTAAGCTTTTGTAGTTAAGCCTAGATTTAGGGTTAGCAGTCCCTCTCCTGTAGTTTAGTATAGGAGATTAGGGACAAGTTAGGCCTAGATCAGGTGTTAGACCTAGTTAGGCCTAGATCAGGTGTTAGGCTTAGCAGTGATAAACCTAACACCTGATTTAAGCCTAAGCAGAGTCGGTACATTGACTCGTATTTCGACTAATAGTTCAAACTTAGCTAAGACAATATTTGCCGCTAGTCGGCGCCACTGTTAGAAGAAGAGAATTGGTCTTGTTAGGTATATACTGAAGTCAGTGATTTTGACCTATAATAATTGTTTTTTTAGCTACATAAAAATGCCAACGTGCTTTGTGCCAGGATGCAAGGCATGTTATAAGTCATCGAACGAGAAGAGACATTTCTTCCGTGCTCCTAGCGATAAGATTGAGGAGTGGATGCGATGCATTCCACGNGTGTCATTTATTTATCCATAAACCTGGTTTTGGGTTTAAATAAAAGCTTTTTCATTCTTATAATAAAATGCATATAAAAAATTATGAAATCGAACTCGAAGGTTATATATCTTTCAATAAAAAGAAAACATTCGATTTCACAGCGATTCGCTCTAGCTGTGATTGCAGTGCCCCTGGTGGTAACATTTGTCTCTAGTTGATTTTAGCAACGAGCGAAGATAGGAAGTCGAAAGACCAGGTAATCTACCGACTCTGGCCTAAGTAGTTTATTTATTACATTATAGATTAGTTTAATAGATTAATTAGATAAATCTAATTAATCTATTAATCTAGGCTTATTTTTATCTAAGTTTAATTATGAAAGGTTGTGGTTTTCTAACCAGCCATATCTCACTTGTGTTTGTGCTGATGACAACTGTGAAGTCCATCTTGGATACCCAGTGGATATTGTGTTTGTGCCCAAGGATTACAGCAAGTTATGTCAGCATTGTCTTCTGTGTTGTGTTGGGTCTGGTGGACACCATAGTCTGTTTGTGGTTTGTTTGGGGAGACCCGCTAACTAGCAGACCGGTCCTCCCACGCCCTCCCATTTACCCGTGCTGACAGGTATGTTTGCTGGTACAAAGTGGGAAGACTAGGCAAGATCTGCCTGACCCATCCTGTGTACTGTTTAATAAAAGTTTATTGTTACCATAAAACTTACAGAGTGAACACACATGTTCTTGCAACATTAGTCATTATATGTACTGTACATTTAACTTTTTGAGAGACTAACATAGTCACCCCTACACCAATACATAAAGCTAAAATAAATTATTTACATGAGTGCCCTAAGTTGACATCGCGACAAATTTTATATACAGGTGTCAAAACGTTGGGTTTGGGGTTGACATATTTAGGTCATACAATTACTGATACATAGATAACATTAATACTGAACATAACCCGACGTTTTTACATCGCTTTGTAGACCTTGGGCACAGTTGAGAGTCTTCCAGATCATGATGAATAGAGAGTCATGTGGCAGACAAGTTCCTGGGTGCGCCGTTTGAAGTTAACTGCGGTGAAGAGTACTTGATGCTGTCGTGCAGGAAGCTTCCTCGATGAATTTCTTACATAGCGTTGTTAGAGATACCACAATATGAAGTAGGTGAGACAGGGGGAGTAACAAACAGCACAGTGAAGTAGGTGAGACAGGGGGAGTAACAAACAGCACAGCAAAGTTCAGGATTTATATCCTCGGTGAAAATAACATTATTATTTGATTTTAAATATGGCCTCCGTGCCTCTGTAGTATTTGCTGAACTCATTCTCAGACATTTTGTCTTTATCACTCATAATTTTATACTTAGCTTCTTGTTTAATTCTAGTGATGGTGATGGAGGCATTATAATTTTTCTTGTCTAAAAGTAGCATACACCTATTTTTCCGTATGATACATTTGGCAAGGGCTACGACCCAGTTCAACACATAGCTATTCTGATTTCTCAGATACAAATTGCTTTGGAACTTAATTTTATTCCCGTTTATGTTCGTTTTCCATGTTTTAGCAACCCATGCCCAAATTGATTTTGCTAGCTTACACTCATAGAAGGTGTGCACAGTAGATTCGCTCTTTCCACATCTGGTCCACTACTGAAACAAATCTTAATGCTGACATTCTAATTTTTTGTGAATAAAGTTACATTTTTCTTTTGTATGCATGGAAACTTTCGGACACCCTGTATTTCAGGATTACGAAACGAAATTTCACATTATAGCTTTTTACGCTGTTAATTCAAGTTTTCGGAATTCGGGGGATGGAAAGATTAAAGGCAAACATTTGGAAGTCCGGTATAAGATCATTTCGAGGGGTAGGGAAATGTGTTCGATGTTCTTGCATTTATAATATCATTTATGAACTAAGCCACTAATAAAACTCGTATAGAGATTTTTCTGCTTTGTAGTTATCGAGTAGGTGTGATTTTTCGAACATTTTCCTATTTTTCAATAAATAAAAATATATGTAAGGCCCACAAAGCTGTTAAGATGGTAAATACCAGAATACCGAATATATTCGTACACTTTATAGTGGCCGGCAAATCTCCTTCGTAATAGACCTTTGAACTTTCGCCGCATAAGTACTGTTGTTGTAACAGTTTTAAGTTTCTTTTTCGTTACTATTGTACTACGGTTCTTGTCGAATCAATGAATAACTCAGAACAGTTTACGATTTCTTGGTACCTTAGGCTTGATTCTAATAATAAGATAGAAGTTTAATAAGAGTAATATCCATGACGATATGTGACGATTGACAACTTAACCAAATTAGTGTTTCTAATAGATAAAGAGTATTGTTTGGCTTTTTACAATTTTTCCTCCTCCCCATTCCTATTTTCGGTGTCTTTATTCAACGCCTAAAGTCAAAATTAATTTCTGAGAAAATATTTTGAACCGATTCTTTTAGTTTTAAACTATTTCGTACGCAATGAATTTTTTCAGAATATTAAAGTTTATGGACGACGATCTTCGGATATAATTTTTTCACAATTGCCACGCTTTCCTTGTGTTTAATAAGAATCAGGAAAGTAAAATGTACTTAAATTCAGGTGTATACGTCAGTGCCATCCCATTGCATTTCTATACATCGATTACTTTCTGTGTACATTTGATCGTGGCATTACATGTAGTGTCATTTCTTGGGAAAAAATTAAAATAATTAACTAAATATAATTCTTAAAAAGAAAAGGATATAATTTCAAACCGGGAGTTCATATATAGTTAATCTGGGCCTCCTATCTCCCTAAGCATTTACATCTGGTTTCGGCTTTCATCTATCTAACTTCCTTCTCGAGATTACAGAAGGACAGACAAGCAGACAGCGGATGATAGTGGAAATTTATATGCCTAAAATTTTTTTTTCAAATTCCAGCCCACTAATTTCTATATAAAGCAATATTTACGAGAACATACTTCCCACATGTTTGTACAATCTGTTTCCAGAATTTAAACACTTTATTATTACATGAAACAATTATTTTAGCGTTTTTACAAGAATTTTTTTATTTAAACAAGTCAATAGTCTTTCGGACGTTAACGTTTACTTTTGGTCGAATTAACTTCGATCCCCTTCTGCACAGTCCCGAATTGCTGTTGGACTAGCGGTATGGTGGCATTCGAATAGGAAAATGACATAATACGAGATCACTGGCTTGGAACAAAATATGTTTCAAGCGATTTTCGAGGATGCCTAGTTTAAATATTTGGTCCATTTTTCGCCAATTTGATTGATTGGCAGATTACCGTTCGATATTCGTCTGTGGATGGTAGTTTTTTGGAGATAACGTTAGAAATGTTTTTATATCTGAAAAATCTAAGATATACAGTATTTTCAATTCCTGTCTATCTGCCTATTAAATTCGTGTCATTTCGTACCATCCGAGTAAAGCGATAAACGTGACAATAGTAGGCTGAAATAACCAAAATCTTTATGTTATTTTTGTTTTAATGTTTGTGATATTATAGTATTTGATTTATATAACTACAAAGGTTATCTTACGTAAAAGATTATTACACCGAGTGCCCATCTAATGTATTAGATCAGACACTCGGAGTGATAAACTTACGTAAGATAACCTTTATAAATATAATTCAAATATAATATAAGGGTTAAAAGTACGAAATAATCTAATAATCTTAATTTTTGTAGTTGTTATTTTGTGCCGAGTAACGTCAAGCTCATCTGCTAGTAATTAAATAAATTAAAACTGTGATTAAAATTGAAGACCGGCATTCTGACGATGTGACAATAAATAATTGCTCGTTATCTTTCATCATCATATTACATTAGGCTAAACTAACTAAACCTGTAATTAACACTTCAGCATTATATTACCGACAGTTAAGATATTACAGCTGTTACAACTGTCAGTATTAATGGCTAGATTGCGTAGGCGGTTAAGCCATTATTCTGTTACTCTGGGATAAACAATTATCCATGTAGTTCACACTGGGGTGGAGAGATGATGAGGGATGGGACAATTCCTCATCACCCAGCTGTCTTCATTCTATATTTGGCCAACCCATAATGGGTATGATTAATAAAAGAGACCTCTTAGAGCACACGGAACAAAAAATAGAAAAAATCATACCAAATAGGCCTATAAAAAGGTGAGAGATTTCTGACGAAACAGTTCTGAAGTTCTTAATTTAGACTCCAACCCGAGTACTCCAGAGCAGCCTGAAGTCATCAATGAGGCAATAACATACAATAACGAATTTCTAAATGCCAAAGTGTTTAATAAAATCTTATGTTTGCGATCAAATTGAAGCATTAGTGTTCCTTACAGTGCACTAATGTATACTAATTACAAGAAAAATGAAAGTCAATACGCCTCGAAAAACTTGGTTTTTCTCAAGAAGGCGTCACTTAATGCACATTAGTGCTCCAAATTGCATTTTATAGTAAATTATTTTAATTTTTCTGTATAAGTATAACGAAATATTTAATAATATTTAGGAAAAAAACATATTGCTTACATTCTTTTTGTAATCAAATACTCGTCATTATCTACATTCTGACCTAAACAATCAAAAGTGACCTCGTCTCGTGTTTCCGTTTCTAAATACCACTCTGCACCAATTATTAATAGATAAACATGCTATTGACATATAGTGTAGCGTGCTTGACATTATTTGTAACTTTAATAATAATAATTGAACTATCTAATAGAATATGGATACTTAAAAGTATTTTTACGTTCGTAGTGGATCTTTTCCTAGATGATGTCAGAAGAAAGCTCCTTTGCGAATTAAAATTAGAGAAATCCATTTTCTTTAATCGTTCGCGTGAAGATAGATTGAGGATTTTGGAAATAAGACCATTAAATGGAAGGAACTTCGAGTATTATCCCGAGAATGTTTCTTTAATCTGTGTGGATCCATATGAGTCATTTGGATCATTTTATGAGAAAAACAAAAATAATTTTGAAGATATACTTTTGGAGAATTTCTGCTGCACTCAGGTAGAAGACATGAGCGAAATAAAAGACGAAAGTGTTGACATAGTCGTGGCAACGTCTGTTCTTTGCTGGGTGAAAGACGTAGAAAAGTCCTTGAGCGAGATCAAAAGGGTCTTAGCAAAAGTAAGTACATTCATTCTTAAATATTATATATTGTTAATATGAGATTTTGAATGGAAATTTGGATTTCTTCTTGTTGTAGGGAGGAAAATTCTATTTTCTAGAACACGTTAAGGATCCGAATGAATCAATTTACTTCTATCAAAAATTACTCAGGCCGATCTGGAGTCTTATGTTTCATAAATGCCAAATCACTCGAGATATCGGAAATGCCATTAAAAACGCTGGCTTTAATGAGGTTATTGAAAATAGTTATAGATTGCCTGCTATTACATTTGTTCTTCAGTATCATATATATGGAACCGCTACCAAATAATTAATTAATCTACTCATAATTAAATATATTTGAAAAATTTCAACTGTTTAACAGATTAATTATTGTATATTAAAGTTTATTAAAAATAAACACGGTAAAAACCTGTCTAAAACGGACCCACTACAAAGTTGTGTAAACAGAAGGTAGATGTTGGAACCGAACAATTTATTCTGTAAAATAATAATACAAGCCGGAAACTTGTCTAATGCGGAAATGGAAAACTTTTTATTATATAAACCAAATAAAGTGGAATTTTTCGACGAAGAATTGCACTCTTATTAATTTTTCCTTTGTTAACATTGCTCTTTTATTGTCTATAATGTACGAGTAAGAATACAGCATTGCTGTTCCTCCAAAACTTTATAGAAGAATAAATCAATTTAAAAATACCCTTACTGTATAAACAAAAACAATCAAAATTCTGGCTGGTGCCGTTTTAAATTGGTTTTACTGTATTTTTATTAATTAAACAATACAAAACTATATTCATCTTTAGTATACATGTATATATGATTTATGATAATGTTGTGTAAACTTTAATTATTTTTATTCTTGTAAGCATAAATCAATTTTCTCGTTTGTGATTTTACACTAAGTGCCAGAGATAACAAAATTAGATGCGTAGAATTTATATATGTTCCATGTTTCTTAATACTAAATCTTTATATCTTTTACTATAATTATAATAAACGTCTCATTTTCTATTAAAAATATGAAAAATATTCAAATTTTTGTGATATTTTAAACCATAAATCAAACGGCATGCTCAAGACAATATGTGTACCCATTATTCCAACGAAAACTTTTACTTCGAATTCAGTCGCAAGGATAAAATTTGGCGCTTATGTTTTCTTAAACTCATATTAAGTAACGAATTTCGGGCAAAGCAAAACTTACTTTACAATTTTCTGACAGTCGAACAATCATGGTGTTGACTTTTCATGGGGTAATAGAATGAATCTTTGATTCATCGAGCAGATCAGAAAGATTCCATTAATAAAGTAATTCATGGACAGCAATTGTAAGAAATTGAATGTTGATGGTACGTGATCAACTACAGCTAATAAGGGCTTATTGTGTTGTAAATGGTCAACACATTTAACTTTTATATTCTAGAATCATTAGCAAAACATCCGGGACCAGTTTAGAAGAATAAATAAAGAAAATAAATTTCTTAGTGGATTTGGAGGTCGCAAAAGGTGACGGTGGGCCTGTTATATGTTGTCGTTGATAATATGATATAACTCTTATCAAGCATTTTAAATGTATATTTTATGTATTTTTTATAATTTTTATAGAAGACATGGTAAAGAATCTAAATTCCTAGACATTAACAGACAGTTTTCTGAACATGTCAAATAATTTAGACACTATACTATCAAAAAAAATATCCACTATAAAAAAATTGACACTACTATCAATTCAAAGGGATGATATTTATGAAGTACAAAATGATGTATATAGACTTACAACCTAGTACAAGCAGCTTAATTATGTAAATATTCATTATATTAAGTTTTCTTTTTGCTATAAACGTTAATTTTGTAATTTCGGGTGAAAATACAAAAAAAAAAAACAAGATGCAACTGGAAGAGGAACTCTATGACATGTTAAAAGTGTGAATTATTATTATTTTATGTCACTTTTAGAATGTTTTCGGGATATCAAATTTGAAAATAAAGCGAGTATTTCCTGGAGTAGCTCCTCTTCTTTGTCACAACTACAGTTCGCCAATGAAGTTGACCTTGTTCAGTCATAAAGTAATCTTGTTATAGTTTACGAAGTTTCTTTGTAATTGGATGGTGGGGTGATGGATGTCGCCACCCCGCGGATATTATGTTTTTTTGTTATTTTCTCACATTTATGTTTTACAAATTTATTATTGTTTAAATACTCCATAATTTAATTTTATCTAGTTTTTATACATTTTTTTCTACAACTGTAATTACTTAAATTATTAATAAATGTGTCTCATATCTGTCGTGAGAAAAGACGAGACGAGAACGAGAACGTTTGATGAACGTAAGTTCGAAGCAAATTTTGTCCTGTCTCTTTTTAGCAGAAACGAGAAGCATAAACATAAAGATCATTTATTACATAACATAAATTTTGGTCCATCGAGGCGGATTAAGTCCGATAACAAAGAATCGCAATCATTTTCAGTGAGGAACGTCTTTTCAAAGCAGTGTGTTAAGCCTAAACTCGTGGATATTGCGTTGGTTGGAATATCGAGTATCGAACAAAGTTCAGTACAACAATAGCAAGTGAGTAGAAGTTTCTATCGTCTCAGGTTTCGTTTATTAAACGTAACCGTACTAGTTTAATATAGCATATCGCAAGTTATTATTCATCATGGACATTTCGCAACAAAAAAGGATCCGTAAGGTTATTAAACAAAGCATAACAAGACATTACAATTTTGCCTTTGGTAGTGAAGCTCAAAATGCAACTATTCATATTCTTAGACCAAGAATCACGTTATTAGATGATACGTGGAAAGAATATCTTAATACAGTATAAGTAACAATATAATCATGTTTGGAACAGATGAACAATCAACAGCTCAAGAAAAAGATTATGAAGAAGTAGAGGAAAAATATATTCAAGCACGATCCAAATTATCATCATTAATCGACGAAAAGGCGCCAATAACAGAGACATCAACACAGGCATTACCGAGACAGTCGAATGCATCATTTGAAGGGCAGGCAAACTCCGCGTCGATAAAATTACCAAAAATTGAACTACCAACATTTGACGGAGATTATTTAGAATGGATCAAGTTCAAAGACTTATTTTCAGCAATAGTGCATAACAATGCAACTTTAACAAATGCACAAAAACTTCATTACCTAAAATCAGTTTTAAAGGGAGAAGCCGAACAACTCCTACACTTCATTGAAGTCAGTGAAGGTAATTATACAGAATCATGGAAGATACTGCAAGATAGATATGAAAATGAACGACAGATTATTAACAGTCATTTTAAGGCTCTTTTTCAACAGCCACGTGCAAGGACTGATTCGGCTAGTGAAATCAAACGACTGCTAGACACTACTGTAAAACATGTCAGAGCATTAGCAGTGTTAAAATTGCCGACAGATCATTGGGATCACATTTTGGTTTATACATTAAGCAACAAACTCGATGATGAAACAAGAAAACAGTGGGAATTAAAGGCTACAACGACTACATTTCCTACATTCAATGAGTTGAAGCAATTTCTGGAGCAGAGATATCGTGCTCTAGAGATTTCCGTGAGCAATATGTGGAAACAAAGAACACAACAAAACATAGGAAAACTATCAAATACACTCAAAGCTCATAGTGTGACCGTTTTAAGTTGCCCAGTTTGCAAGGAGGCGCATCATGTTTTTTACTGTCCAGCGTTCCAGAAACAGAACGTGAAAACTCGTAAGGTCACTATCAAGAATGCTGGACTCCGTTTTAACTGTTTTAAGGGTAATCACTCAGTGAAAGGCTGTAAATTACATCTACATGCAAGCATTGTCGTAAGAAACACAACACCATGCTACATGAAGACGAATCTTCCCCTCTAATTACAGCATCAAACGCAGCATCTTCTTGTATAACAGCGAATTGCAACACTAGTGAAGTGATTATTACACACCACGCATCTGAAACTCAACAAAAAACTGTCTTGTTAGCGACGGCAGTAGTAAATGTGATTGACTCATTTGGAACCAAACATAAAGCTAGACTACTACTAGATAATGGATCGCAGTCATCATTTGTTAGTGAAGCGTTTGTTCAAAGAACAAGATTGTCGCAAGAAACTGGAAAATTAAGAGTTATAGGTCTGGGTCAAACAGATTCTGGAGTTACGAAGGGTATAGTGAAGCTACAACTTCAGTCGATATATGACCAGTTCTCTTTACAAATTAACGCATTCGTATTGCCGAAGCTTACAAGTATTCTCCCAGCAGTAAAGGTTAACATTTCAGACTGAAAGCATATTAAGAATATAGATCTAGCAGACTCAGCATTCAACAAGCCTCGTGTAATAGACATTCTATTAGGAGCAGATTATTATCATGATGTCTTAACATCCACGTCAATAGTGAAAGAGTCAAACTGTCCTTATTTACAGCTCACAAAGTTTGGATGGGTAGTCTCTGGTCCTGTGGGTCAGCAACTTTGTTACGTGTAACACAGATAAAATACTAAAACAATTTTGGGAAATCGAAGAGGTAGAAGCTACACAAAAAATGTCGGCAGAAGAAACAAAATGTGAAGAACATTTTCAAAAAACTCATCGAAGACAAGAAACTGGACGCTATTCAGTCTCATTTCCCTTTAAGGAAGAAAAACCAACGTTAGGAGACTCCAAGCAAATGGCATTTCGTCGGCTTCAGGCATTAGAAAGAAGACTAGAAAAGGATCCACACATTCGTACTCAATACAATGATTTCATGAAGGAGTATGAAAATAAACACCACATGTCTGAAGTCTCAACTACTGAAGAGTGTTACTATATACCTCGTCATTGCGTCATACGAGAATGCAGCGAAACCACGAAGCTCCGAGTGGTTTTTGATGCCTCAGCCAAGTCATCGAACAATAAATCACTAAATGAACAAATCTGTGTGGGACCTAAAATCCAAGATGATATATTTGAAATCTTCCTTCGTTTCCGTACGTGGAAGATTGCTATATCGGCAGACATAGAAAAGATGTTCAGACAGATATCTATGAACAATGAAGATAGAAGATGGCAACGCATTTTGTGGAGATCATCACCAGAATTGCCAGTGAAAGAATGTGAACTGAATACAGTAACGTATGGTACCACATCTGGTCCTTATTTAGCTACAAGGACCTTGAAACAACTGTCGATCGATGAAAGAAAACATTTTCCTGAAGCGTCGACAGTGGTTGAACGTGACTTCTATGTGGACGATTTAATGACAGGTACAGACGAAGGCCAGGAGGCAGTTTATTTGTGTCAACAGCTTACAGAGATGCTAAATAAAGGACAATTTTATCTTCGCAAGTGGATCGATCTCAAATGACAGGACAATGATATCAGCCTTACAACAATCTGAGAGTACTGACAACCATCACATTAAAGTATCTGACTTAACGAAGGCCTTAGGTCTTAATTGGAATACTAAGGAAGATCTATTTTACTTCGTGTTGTGTAAATTCTCTAGTCAACCCCCTACAAATCGTACTGTAATTTCAGACATCGCACGACTATTCGATCCATTGGGTTGGTTAGCACCAGTCACAATCAAGGTAAAATGATGCTCCAACGCCTTTGGACAATTGGAACAACATGGGATGAATTGCTACCTACAGTCATTGCAGAACAAAAATGCTTTAGGGCTGAACTTCAAACATTAACAGAAATAAAAATACCACGTCATGCTATTGACAGAAAATATCCACTTCAACTGCATGGGTTTGCTGACACATCTGAACGAGCTTATGCTGCTGTATAGAACGAGCTTATGCTGCTGTATAGAACGAGCTTATGCTGCTGTATAGAACGAGCTTATGCTGCTGTATAGAACGAGCTTATGCTGCTTATGCTGAATTCGTTGCCTGTACAGCAGGCAACGAATTCAGGGAGAAAATGTAATCAAGATACTCTGTGCAAAGACTAAAGTGGCTCCATTGAAGGTTGTGACTCTTCCTAGATTAGAACTCTGTGCTATACAACTCTTAGCTAAGCTAATGCATCGAGTGAATCAACAATTGCAAATAAATAAAGAAGACATTTTCGCTTGGTCAGATTCAACTATAGCTTTGTCTTGGATTAAAAGTGAGCCTAGAAATTGGAAAACTTTCGTAGCAAACCGAGTAAGTGAGATTCAGACTTATCTTCCTCCACAACACTGGAAGCATGTTAAATCCAAAGAGAATCCTGCAGACTATGCGTCACGTGGGCTTAACCCAGCTACGTTAAAGTCGTGTGATCAATGGTGGAATGGACCAAAGTTTCTTTACGATGAGGAGGTAACTTGGAAGGTAAATACAATCAATTATTATGTGGAAGGTAAATACAATCAATTATTATGATGTTCAAGAAGAAAGAAAGAAGACAACGGTCACTTTCACAGGCAAAACTGATACAGAAGATCCTTTGAATATAAGAAAATCATCTTCATGGTTAAAACTTCAACGCATCCTTGCTTATTGCAGAAGATTTATCAACAACTAACAAAGGAAAGAAAAAATAGACAACTACCGTGTTTCCCCGAAAATAAGACATCCGCAGAAAATAAGACCTAGCACAGATTTTGCTGAATTACGAAATATAAGACCTACCCCTGAAAGTAAGACCTATCGAAGTTTTTTTAGTCGTAACGGTCATCGACAGATGGTTGAAAGTGGCCGTTGGCTTTTTGAAAGTACAGCCACTGATTGGTCAGCAGACAATTACGCCNTATACAATTCTTAGCTTTATTTCATTTATTAATTGTCCGTTGTGTTTAATTTATTTTTTTTAAATTCGAATTTATTAGTCTTATTATTAGGGGGCGCATCTAGTCGTGGTGAGTGTTGGTGACTTTTTGTTAGAGCTGAGACTAACAACGCACAACGGATTACGCCTGGATTAAAAGCCATTATCTAGTTTTTAATAGTTGCTTAACAACCAATTAATTTAATATTATTGCTGTTAATTATGGCCGAATCGAAACGAATCCTGGCCCGCTTCAACGTTCTCCGCTAAAATCAAGTCAAACAAATATGCAAAGAAGAGGGCGTGGAAGACTCAGAAAAGAATTTGTTCAGACTTCGGAATTAAATTCACTAACTGGTTCGGAAGACACGAAGCAGTTAGTGGATTTAATTGGTGAAGAATACACTTCAGAGGATGCGATGAGTATAAATGCCAATAGTATGAGAAATTCTGAAATTAAGGACTATTTTGAAACATCGGAACAGAATGAGCAGTTAAGAGAAAATAAACCGGAATACTCACTTAAATCAATTTCTTTAAACCAGGAAATGCAGATAATCAAATATGATATTAGACGACTTCAGGAAGACAACACGAAAATTAAAGAAGAAATGAAAATCATTGGTCAAAAAATTCAACAATCTGAGAAAAAAGTAAAACCTTGTGTAAATTTAAAAGGTATGTTAGAGTTTGAGTTAGATAGAATATTAAATGATAAAACTAAAAGAAATCTAATTACTCTAAATTTTCCATTTAAAACGGTTGATAACCTGCAAGAAATAAAACAATTTATAAAGGTAAATTTAGGGTTAAAAGATATAGAAATAGAAGGTTTAATCAACTTGGGAAAAAATAATTTAGAGAATCAAATGATAAAAATAATGACAACTTCGGTTAAAGAAAGGAATCTAATCCTTAAGAAATTTTGGATGAACCGTACTAAAATGGAGAATGAGGAAAAGAACATCGTCATAAAAACAGATTTATGCCTTAGATCTAGAATTAGGAGGAATGACTACTTAATAAAATTAAGATAGAAATGGCAGAAAATATCAGAGTACGAATAAGAGACGATCACTATATAAAAGACAATCACGTATATACACTTGATATGGATACTAATGACTTTATATTAGTAAACCATTTTTTAGGACAAATAACCCAAAAAACCCTGACAAAATAATAAAAGCAATAAATATACAAAATGATGATCAGGGACATAATCATACAGAAACAGATGAAGAAAATGTGAACGGTAATAAACTGACTTCGGAAAAAAATAATATAAAAAAGATTAAATTAAGATCAAAGAAAATACATACTAATGTATTATTTAGTTTTTGGAACTGCCAAGGAATCGAAGGTAAAATTCAGACAATATCGATAAAAAATTTATAGATTTGAATGAAATTATAGGAATAATTGAAACGTGGTTAACAACTTTGAATTTGTCGGATTAAACTTATTTAGAACAAGAAAATAATATATTAATGAGCAATGCAATACCGAACAAGTAAATTCGGCCGTCCTTCGTGAGGCATGTTACTTTTAATCAAGAAAAGTCTGGATGATATTTTATATCAAACTATAAGCAAGAACTTTATACTAGCGATAATAGAATTAAAAGACGAACTAAAAAATGCTTGGAACAAACATTATTTAGGAATAATTGTAACATATCTACAGCCAACGGTGAAAAAGAAACCAATATTAAGTGAAATTCAATATTATCTAAAGTGGGATTTTCTTACTCACCTGTGGATGATCGGAGGAGATTTTAACTCACGTATAGGAGAGATGTCGGACACGAAGATTTTTCAAAATTATGAAAATATGAATAATAAAAGACAATCTAAAGATAAAATATTAAATAGTGAAGGTAAAACTCTATTAGAGTTTATTCACGAAAACCAATTAGTAGTCCTAAATGGAAGAATAGAAGGAGATGTTCCTGCAGAATATACTTATACATCGTATACAGAAAAATCAATTGTAGACTATGTTATATGCTCTGAGACCTTAATTGAATACTATCAATCCTTGACAGTACTGGATGAGGACTCATCCGATCATTTTCCAGTACAACTTAAGTTAATAATGGATGGAGAAAAGATAAGGAAGTGTAAAAGAGATGATCAGTCATTAATATTTAATAGTAAATTTACCTCAAACTACAACAAACAGAAATGGTTAAGGGAGGCGGAGGCTATGACAACGAATTTGATATCGTTAGAAAACGAGAAAGAACCAATAGTTAATTATCAGAGAATGATATCAAAACTAGAAGAATGCAAATTTAAGAGATGTAACCTCGCCAATAAGTATAGATATAAAAATGAGTGGTTTGATAACTCATGTTATTATTATAAAATTAAAAAAACAAAAGAACTTAAAAGAGCAATACAACATAAAGAGCAATACAACAGAAGCACTGACGAACTATGTTAAAACTAAGAGAATTTATTTGAACTTAATTAAGGCCAAAAAAGAAATTATATTTGGCGAATATAAATAGGAAATTAATACTATCTAAAGATACAAGAATATTTTGGAAGATATTAAATGGTTTTCGAATGAAAAAGTCCGAATGTTTTAATAAAAATAGAATAAACTATAATAAGTGGATAGAATATTTTAGAGATTTTTCTGACGAGTATTTATACAATCAAAGAAACATTAATATGGAGGTGATAACATCTAACCAAATTAGTCAAGAAGAAATAAGTATTAATGAAGTCCAGAAACAGATTATTGAGTCGAAAAATAAATCAGCTCCTGGCTCATGGAATTCCATATTCAATTATTAAATTATTGCCTTACAAACTAATTCAATATTTGATCAGATTTTTAAATAAAATATATTTCTAATATTTCTAATTCTAAAAATATAAAAATAATTATATANTAGATCAGTTCAACATTTCAGGTTAGATGTATTGTTGTCTATATTTGATCATTAAAATAAGTAATTGTTCACTATATTCACTCTATGTAACAATGATGATGATTTTGTTCACATTCTACTAGAATATGGTATATTACAATCCCAAACATTCATTCAAAAATATAATAAAATGTAGTGTGTCAAAAGCAATTTTGAGGTGTGTCCAAATCAACTTTTAGGGGAGTTTTTGGTGTCTGGAGTAATAAATATATGCATGCATAGATCAAATGCCAGTTTTGTTATTTACATTTGAAATTTTGAAGGTTTGAGGAATTGTTATTTCAATTTTGCCTGCAATTAAATGTGAATTGTTATTCTAAATGAAGGAAAGTAAGTAGAATTCTTTTAAAATGTCATTAAGTAGTATTAAGTAACTGTTTTAATGTAACAAAATCAACAAAAAAAAGTACTTACTGTAATTTTAAGTTTCAGGATATAAATTTTAGTTAATTTTGAAATAAATTCGAATTTTAATTTTTTTAACAGTGTGCTTTGGTGTAAAAAAAAATCCTTAACTAAATTTTAGAAAAGTCAGTTTTATTATTTCAAATAAAATTTGATTTTGATTTAGCTTTCTCAACTCTGACTTGAAATAGAACTATGCAATACAGTGCAACATTGGGAAGCAATATGAAATGACACCATTATTTCAATAAATCATACAAGTTTTTTAAATAATTTAAGAAAATATACAATATGCAATTTCAGAAAGTGTGGATGAAGTATTTGTCAATCTAGGGATAATATTCATGTCAAATTTATCTTTCAACAAACAGTATAAGAATACAGTAGCCAAGGCCAGAAATCTAATAAATAATTTGATGGGATTATTTTGTAAACTAAAAGTAAGAAATGTTAAAACTCATTTTCAATTATTTAACTCATAGTGATAAACTCTCTGCTATGCTGCTCCAATCTGGAGTCTAAACAATTTTAATATGGAAAAAATTCAAAATATTTTTATTAGAAGAATATTTCAACTTGAATTTTATATTCCTGGTAGTGCGTTGCGTCTAGAATTAATGAGGTATAAACTTAATACAATACTGATTAAACGTTATATAAAATTTCTACAAAAAATGATTAATACAAAAGATTTGACGACAAAACTTGTATATTTATTATATAAAAAATCAAGAATTAAAGATATTAAGCGCAATTGGATAACGCAAATATCGAAAATCTTTAATATATACGATACGGGTTCTCGATAGAATTAGTGTTTGAATATCTCCAAAATAATGATCAACGAATCAGTCAACTAATATATAGAGTAATGGAATACTCAATAATACAAGATACAGAAGATATTCAAAAAAGAAAAAAAGTAATTGTTATTCTGAGATCTTAAACTTCCCATCAATTAATAATTTTATTATACAGTTTAGACTTAACCAAAAAGGATTGATGATTAACGATAAGTACGTAGAATATGAACAATTCAACTGTCCAATATGTAAGAAAAAACTATCGAAATTGCATTTATTATATGTAAGCATGGAGAATAAAGAACGAGAACTAAAAACTAATAAAGAACAAAATAATAATTGCTAGGAAGAAAAAGAAATGTATAGAAAGTTGGATAAAGCCAGTATTAGCGAAATATATAGATACTTTAATAATGTTAGAAAAAGTTTTAAAAATATGATTATATAATAATATAAATGAAGAGAAAAGAAATTGTAAAGTTAATACCCCCTGTAACAGGCTATAGCCTTATATGCAAATAAAATTTTGTTTGATTCATTGATAGTCTTATTATTATTATTAAACACTTTTAAATTACATTGTATATCGTTCTGAAATCAGCGATTAAAATTTCATCCACTTCTAAAATAGAAGGTTGAAACTTTGAGCACATACCTAAGTTTGATGATGATGCATTTTAATAATGTTTAGGGGCGGGCTAACAACCCATATGCCTGATAAACATAACAAAATATAGGATTTAATCGTAATGTGTGTGTTTCACGTTACGTGAAACACACACATCCTAGTTATAATACATATAGGCACAGTAGTGATGTAAATGGTAGGTGTGATGCCATCCTCACGTTCCCTACCCCATCTTGAAAAACATGACCAATAAAACTTTTTTTAACTTTTTAAATATATTAAATTATGTTTTATTGATTTTGTATCAATTAATAACGTTATAATTGAATCTGCTGTATAATACAGTCGACCCCCATAACACTGCTGATAATTCCGTTTTATAAGAATTCCATGTTGTACGAGTCACTTAGATTTTACAAATACTTGAGCCGTTCACAGCCCGGCACACGTATTTGTAAAATCTAAGTGACTCGTACAACATGAAATTCTTATAAAACGGAATTATCAACAGTGTTATAGGGGGGGTACATGATTAAATTCTACGTTTGGTTATGTTTATCGGATTTTGGAAGAGAGAATGGAAGAGATGGAACCACCCCTTAAAACATCATTTTAGATATATTCTCAAAGTTTCAAACCTTTATCTTAATTAGAAATAAATGAAATTTGAGTAGCAACACTGAGGATATAAACAGGTTAAAGCAAGGCGTTAAAAGACAGGACACTCGGTATTTATTTATTTATATATTATTTTGTGTTTACAAATTTGAAGAAATGAAAGATGATGATGTGAAAGTCATCCGAATGTAAAAGTCGATTAAGTAAAGTTCTAGCTTCCGACAATGTAGTCTTAAAATAGGAAAAACACAGTTAGAGATTACACAATCGAAAAATAATTCATGCACGAACGAAGTTTTGTTCAAGGATCAACTGTTGACAGATTTTTCAGCAAGTCATTCTTCTTCTGTTATACAGTAGATAAGGAAAGTTTGCGTATTCTACATTATTCAAATTACGCCTCAGGCACTTACTACTTACTATACGCGCAATGCCGATTATCCTGTTTACATTGAACTTAAGAACTTATACACGATACTTCTCAATATTAAATTCTAACGCGTATGAAAATTCTTAATGTCGAAATTATATTTATTACTAGAATATAACATTGTAACAGATAACAGTTTTAACGTGGCACTACTATAACAGAGAAACCTGTATATTTTTAACAATGCTGTGCAGATCTACTACACTCGGAGGTTGTAAAAATTAAATAAATTACAATTATTTTGTAGCTTGAGAGAAAGGAAACCATCTTTAATAAAAAAAATTTCAAGCTTTACACAAATTTTAAAAAAGTTCCTTGATTTTTTATCGTTTGGTACGAGGGCTTCCCAATTCTAGTTTGATTCCAGATTTTTTCTTTTGTGAGAGCTTTAGAGTAATTGCTCCCATACTTTTTGGCAATTTTAAGATCTGTAAAGCCTGTTTGACTACTTACATCGTTTTTATCTTGGACGAAAACCGTACAAGAAATGAAATGAAAAATTTTTCANGAAAGAAACAAGGAGATAAACGAATAACATTTCACTATTTGTTTATAGTTTTAGCCAAATTAGTTCCCAAGAGAAAAATAATAACGAGAATATTATTATTAATTTTTTTTGCTATTTTTTTAAGCAAAAATAGTCATTTTATGTCATATATTTTCTATTTTTTGCAATAATAATATAAAGTTACATTTATATTTTTCAAAGGTTGTAGTTTATACTTTAATAAATGTTTATGCTAGATTTTTATGTAAAACACTAATGAAGTATTATACAGTATAGTGTGTTAAATTGTAAAAATTATCATTAAAGTGTTTTTTATAAAAATTAATTTACATAGGAGACATGTCAAAGTATTAATATCAAACTCTATTTTTCTTCTGCTTATTATTTTTAATTTACAGATATTCTTTCAATAAGGTTTTTATAACATTTTTCTCTTATTTTTTATTTTTTTATAAAAGAATCTATTTTAATCTAAGATAAAAAATGTTTCTGTTTGAATTTTTTCTTCCTAATATCTGTTTTTATTTTTGCTATTTTTTTTTTCTTTTATCTTCCTACTTTTTTATTATTTTTTTCTGTAAAATATTGAACAATTTTGAGTAAAATTGTAAAGTGTTTCTAAAGATAAATGTATTAAATAATAATAATTTAAATTAATTTTAGAATTATTATTGAAATTATTCTAAGTACGGTACATGTTTGTGTATTATATATTTAATTTCTTTACTTCTTTCAATTTTTATAATGTAATTTGTCAAAAATTTAAAATAAAGAATGTTTTTAATTTTGATAAACGTGTAGGTTTTTCTATTTTTATTTCTAAATTGATTTACATTACTACATATCAAATCGGTAAACCGCGAACACTATCCTAATTTTAAAATTATGCATAAAACAATTCAAGGTTGAGAGATTATGCTGTGTATTAGTGAATAGCGTAAACAAATGGAATTTTTATTGATAGCGTATTTAAAGACTGTCTCTTGAAGCTTAAGATGCACGAATTAGGAGCATTAATTAAGATGGGATCCATCAAAAGTTTATAGACAAAATTCTGGTCTTCATCATTAGAATTAAAGTCAGAAAAATTTTACAACTAGACAGCAACTCTTTAACTTGAATATACAATTGTTTTACCCTACCTTTGATAAGATAATGTTTTATGTTTACAACTGTTTCATCACGTCGATTATCAGATCATCCCGAGAGTCTCTTATCTTTTAACGAAAATTTATATGTGAGAATAGTGACGATAAACTCCAAAGAATATTGTAGAAAAATACTGTATACTTTACCAAGTTTATATCAATTACCCAGAGTCTAAATTGGCCATGAATAATATGACAAAGATCCTGGATTATAGTTATTCATAATTTAAATTAGTTTCTTATATCTGAACGTTTTAGTTTTGACGTCAAGTCTTCTGTTTATAGCTAAATCTTTGTCAATGTATGTTGAAAACAATTGAAAATCATTATTCGAAGAAATAAAACAATCTGTCAAGTGCTCTTGCTCGACTTTCCTATCACTCGAACACAAGTTTACGGAGATCATTAGCAAGACCGATAATTTTCAATTATACTACTATGTAAAATTGAAGTAGGCTAATAACAAAACTTTAAAAGGAGTAATTTTGCTGAATTATGATAAAAATCTCCATCTAAAAAATATTCAGGTTAAAAAAAAACATTACGACGCTAGCTGAAAATTAAAACTGTGTTTGGCGTCATCTATTATGAGATGTTATTAATAATAACTTATATCATAAATTTGTGTAAAAAGGCAAAAAAAAAACTAAATTTAAGGGGAAAAAAGAAGTTTTTTTTTTTTTTAATGTAGATGCCAATAACGAGTGAAATTTTCGTTAAATCCGATCTCACTGAAGATATGACACGATGCCTTTGAGTGTCGTACTTCAAAATTTAACAGCATCAGTGCCGCTTATATACATATTACCATGTTAAATTTCGTTTCTTAACCTTTACCCCATCTTAAGATATTATACGAAACATGCAGAATTTTTTCTTTTTTTTCTCACTTTTTTAGCGGCAGAGTCTCAAAACGTAGAGATTTGAAAATAAACCAGAGAATCAAATTTGACACGAAAACAGAAAATCAAATTTTCCGTGTTATATAGGCCTACCTAACTACCCGGAAAAGAAATGAAGAAAGAGTCTCCTTGAGATAGAACTTTAATTAATTTAAACGGTGAATGTTCGACACAGCCTTCATAAATGTTACTTCATAATTATAGTAAGACGTCAATTATCCGAGATAATGTGGATCGATTTTTATTCGGATAACCGAAAAGTTAGACAAAACGGGAGGCCATTTCGGATTGAAAATTACAAATATAAAAGAGTTATATGGTAGCACCTTTAAGCCACTCTTTGTGCCCTAGTGAATTTAATTATAGGTCCAAAAATAAAATATTTAATTATAGGTTATGTAAGTATAACATTTTTACATCCTTTATTATACAGCTGATATTGTTTGACCACAGATGCCTGAAACCCAGTTGGCAGATTTTCAGGAAGTGTCTATTTCCAGGCTAGGTGAGGAAAATGAAACGAATGCAAAGAAGTGAGCATTGTTAAGCATTATTGATGAGCTACAGTTTATCATTTTTCTTTCTTTACAATAGTGAACATTTATACTATTTATTACGTCCTAATTTCATCTGCGAATTTGTTTGCTAAACTAACTCATTTTCTGAAGTAACTATCCTATTTTCAAATGGACTTGTCTTTTCCGCCCATGAGCAGTAACGTCCTTTGTTATTCGTGTGTCAATAAGACATGTATTATTGTAAATACATTTTAATATGAATAATTTGTCTTACATTGAAGTTAAATGATAAAAGGTAACAGAAAAAAATCATTTTGTAATATGTGTTGTCATTTTAAACTTTATGAATTATAATATAAAAAAGTAGTATTTTTATTCACTTACAGGTTCGCCTTGGATAATGAGGAACCACGGATAATCGTGGTTTTACTGTGTAAATAGCATTTCAACTATATTAACAAATGTTAGACCCACGTTATTCTGTGATTTCAAAATAGCTTGAATTGTACTCTTTTATCGAGTACAAATTCTCCAATTAGTTCGTTCTTGAAATCATTCCGTTAAAATTAAATGTTTTCTATGGATTCAGTAGAAGCCATAGAAAAATAATTTCCAGGATGCTGTCTACTATTTCCGTTTTTTGTTAACCATGCAATATTTAACCTGACAGATCTTAAGATGTAATTAAATGAATTTAACAGCAACTCTAATCTGAGAAGAAAGTTGTTTTCATGAAACAATCCAGGATAAAATCCTTTTAGAGTGGTGTTATTCCTTATACTATTTGCACGCTGATCATATTCGAGTAATGCTATTGGAGCATCCAACATAGAATTTGTTGATAGAAAATTTACCGTATTATCTACGGTATATATTTTCAAAAAGTTAACCATTCATTTCGTAAAATATTATCTTCCCTAGGACGAAATGAATTCACAATTTTCCATTAAATAATATAAGAAACTAATTTAATTTTTTATTAAATTATATACATACTTAATATTATATTTTAACATTATTATTATTTTATGTATTATCTGTGATGATTTTTTTTATTATTATTTGTGGTTTTAGGCCCCTTATCGCTCAGAGAGCACAAAGAGGCCAATATCTGTGATGTTCTTATGGGAGAGTTAGATTCCTAGAGGATTTCAGTATAAAATTTATTTTAAAAAATAATAATAAATAAATAATTTTTTATGAATAAACGATACTTTATGGCACACTTAATTTTTATTCATTCTGAATGTACATTTTACATCATCCTCCTTGATCCCCCAGAGGAAAATCTTAGTTACGTCACTATATTCAATGTTTAAAATAATTTTAATCATTCTATACTACGATAATGGCTAACAAAAGTTATTTTTAGTAAAAATTTATAGGGTTTTTATTTTAAAAAATCAAATAAATTTTAAGAAAAAGTCACGGAGAATATTTATATAATGATATACAATTAGAAATCGAGTAATATAAGATTTATTTTTACAATTATTATACTTTCTTTTAAAGATGATTTATTCGAAATTTGAAATCACAAATCATTATTATAATTTTTCAATTTGCTACGTTGGTGATTTCCATAAAATTATTATAATAAAAATAATTTAATATCATTTGTAACTTTATAAGTTCATATTTCAACTATTTGATTCTAAATTCAACTGTAATTTTGTATATGAAAGTGGAATAAACATGACAATTTATAATCTTCCACTTAAATCATCCATAAATTTTAAATTAAATTTTATATTTGAGAAATAATTTTTATAACTGTTTACTTTTATTTTAAAAATAAAACCTTATCTTATATTAATATGATTATTTTAAATTTATAACATGGTTATGATAGTGCTATGACTCATTTTTATATCAAAATATTTAATAATTTAACTTTTAACTGTTTGAAATAATTTATTTCATAATATCATTTCTGAAAAACTAAAAAAATATTAAATATAAAAATTCAATTTAAGAAAATTTATGTATAGAATATATTAAAGGATACGTAAAATATCTTTAAAAAATAGTCAATATTCCGAAAGATTCGTTTCAAATATCTTACAAGTTATATGCAGGATTAGTAGGAAATCTATATAATACCTTCAAACATTTTCTTTTTATCTGAAATATTTTCCTATCGAAGCATAGAAATGTAAAAATGTGTCCTTGTGATACTTTGATACCATTCCTTTCTTCTGTGCTTTATCTATAGACTTGGAGCTATAGAGTATCACATCTGGAAACTAAGAAAGAAAAGAAACAATAAAAGAGAAATTCGGTTCTAGGATTTTCAGATTTATATCCTATTCCATTTTGTAATTTTCTTTTAGCGTACTTAAAATATCACCTGCAAAACTTATATTTTTAGTTGTTCTACTTTTGTCTTTCTTTTTTAAAGAAAAGATTCATATGAAAATTAAAGCTAATTTAATTTTTCCTTTATCTTCCTTTTTTATTCAACTTCAATATATCTATATCCAAAAAATGAGCCACAAATAAATTTTCATTATTATTCTGAATATTTCACAAAATAAATTTGAATATAATCCTCTAAAGATTAAAGTCTCATTGCTTTAAAATAATAACCTAAATTGCTTATGGAAATGAATTATTCAATTTATTTTATGATAAAAACTTTTATGAATTAATTTACGATATTCAAAACTTTCCTGGAAGAAAACTAAATAATTATTATCATTCTAGACTTGTTGGCAAATATATAAAACAAAATAAAACCAAGCAAAATAGAAAAGTAAAATCCTGGGAATCAATTTTTCAGATCTGATGTGGTTTTATTAACAAATTCAATTTACTGATTTTCCAAATTCTGTAGCTTTAATTTAATAAAATATACGCGATACTTAATTATAAATAAAAGGTATTATCTTGTAATGCCTACTTGTAGGCAGCATGAGAGATTTCATCTTCTTCTTTGTGTTGTGTAATTTTGTGAATGGCAAAAAATAATAAAAATAAAAAATAAAACGTTTGGTTATTCCACTAGAAATAATGTCTTAAATTATGAAGTATTTTATCAACTACGTCTTCAAGTTTGCATTCGTTGTTATTACCTGAATAAAATGAAGTTTTAAAATAAAAATATATCAGTACATCAGACACTTTCCAATTCGGCCATTCTTTGAATAGGGGAATGCCAGATTTGTGAGAGTTCTGGATTGCTGAGAGTATATAAGGCTAAGAAATGATTAAAGGGGCAATGAATGACGTGACTTGTCGTCCTTTGGTACTGATTCCTTTTGAGGCAGGCGAACAAATAATACGGCGCTCTGACATACAATATTAAAGAAAATAAACCCGAATAAACAGAAAAACAGAATGTGTGACATGACTAGCATTTTCATGAAAACAGAAGCGCACAGACCGGAAAATTGAGGAGCCAGAGTATTAACGACCGTATTACTAAGTATACTATATTTTAATTCAATTAACAGTTACGTTTTAAATTCCTCAAAACGTAATACGTACTTCTTTTAAATTATTCTGGAGTTGTTACTTGAATATTTTCTTTAGTTTTGGAACGTATTGATTTTTTTCCTCTATTGATTCGATCCGATGGGATATAAATGTCTCCTTAATAACTGAAGATTAAATCAATACACTCTTATGTAAGTGATACAGAAAAATATAATTTCGAACATTGTTATGAAGAAAAAAATATCGATGATAATAGAATTTATTTATTGGAGCAATTATTTAAAATTGTTGCTCCAAGATAAATTGTTAAATTGAGAGAAATTCATAACGATTGACTTCCAGCTAAATTTTGCTACCGCAAAAAGTTTTATCTAATTCATTTATATTTGTAGAATTTATATTTAATGTAATTTTTAATGGTGAAATAAAAATATGTTATTAAATAAGTAAAAATGGTAACTTGCCTTAGTTAAAAGGTGCGTTTAAATTAGATACATGTTAATCCCGAGCTGTAATGTAATAGGGAAGGTAACAAGGGAAAGTATTAGAATCGTGTCAAAATTCACTTTCCGAGTTTTTGTAAAACTCCACGTTTTGAGACCCCTTGAACATAAAATAGTAAAAAAAAAACGCAAAACAATTCTGTAGATATGTATATGTTGGCGTCTATTTTCTTCAACATCTCAGGATGGGGTGAAGATTAAGAAACGAAATTTGGTATAATAGCTTATATATAAGAGTTGTTGATGCTGTTAAATTTTGGTTGTAAAAGGTTGAAGGGATGGAGAGATAGAAGGTGGTCACGTGTAATATCTCGCGTAGGATCGGATTTTATTTGGTGTAAGCATTTACAGTTTTTTATAAAACTCATCTCTACCCTCAAAATTGAGTATTTTACCATATTATAATAATTAAAAATACAGAAAATTTTTATAACAAAATTTCATAACAGCTGGAAAAGTTACGCAAGTAGTTGCTATATTTTTTATTTACGCTAAAATATAATTAAAATGAAATTTATTAAAAACGTAAAATATTAAGTAATTTTAAAATAGAATATTTTTATAGAATTTTATTATTTTATTAGAATTTTATAGAATAGAATTTTACAATAAAATATATCTCGCCGTTTTTCGTGTGGTCTAAATGGTGTTTAAATATTTTTAAATGGTCTTTAAGTAAGAAAAGAGTTTTTATTGCTTTAATTAAAAATGATGAAAGAAGGCAGTTCGGCACGAGGATGATCTGTCAAGAGGGATGTGCCTACAGGAGGATTTTGTATGGGAAACTGAATAACACCTATTTAGGTGTTATTCAGTTTAGAATAAGTAATTCTGACATAAGTACTTAATTCAGTATCAATATGATACGGAATTAAGCGGAATATATCGAAATCGAACTATTATATTTGTCTAATTCCTTAACGTATTTAAATCTAAGCTTATCTCGGATGTGGAACGTAAAGCTGCGATTTCACCAGAAATGATGCTTAATTAATTGAAACAATTATCATTCAACCAATTAAGCATCGTATATAGGTTTGTTAGTTTAACAGCAAAACCGTTAAACTTCATGATATTTACAATTGGTTAGCAATCTATTGTGTAATGTCTCTTGAAACAATAGCAGCATCTTGTAGAACTAAGATATTGATATATTGAGAAAATTATGAAGTCGTAAAGACCGTAAATTCTAGTCATAGTAGGAGTATGAAGGTCTTCATAGAAAAAGAAAGCAAAATTATAAAAATGAATTTGCTATTTCTGGTGTCTGAAAACTAGTTTCTGATGAAACTATAATTATCTAAAATTATACAAAATTATATGTATATAATTTTAGAAAATATTGACATTATTTTCAGTGCAGCATGATAAAAGAGAGAAAATCAAAATAAATAATTCATACTAATTCCTAAGGAACTATCGATTATATTAAACATAGTTGTAATATTATTCACTAGCGTAAGTTTAAATAGCATTTTATAGTAATAAAATTTGACTTTACTTACATCAAAATATAAAAATATTTTCAAATTCCAAATATATATTGTTATTCTACTTCTTTCAATTGTTTATAATAACAAAAGTTGTAGAAATTGGTAGAGATTTGCATTTCATTTTAATTATGATAACGGGTAATGAATAAAAAGTATACGAAATTCATGCGCTTATTACTTCTCTTCTACTCAACGTATTTTTATTTTGTAAAAAAAAAATATGAAACGACAAAGTTTACGAGTATGTTTAACGAATTTGTTTAGTCATTTGATGCTAAAATATTGTACACAATCTATGTGACTCAACATTCTCTGTACGAAGTCATGTCAGCCATGAGTTCGTACAGAGAATGTTGTCTTCATGCAAGACTTGATCAATGGCTGGTCATGCTTTCCAACCTTTTTTCATAATTTTTGGTTGAATCTAAGGTGTAATTTCATAAAATATACCTTTCAGATTCAACCAAAAATTTTTGATCTGTCGTATATACATAATTAAATTCAATCTTTCGGATGAAAACATAAATTTAAATATTTGAATATTTACTTTATGATTATACTTTTATATGTACAGTACCAACCAATTACATAATTTATGTCATTTTGGTAAAATTTTTTGCAAATTTCAGTAGCTCCCATCAATGTGTAACCTATATATATAGGACTTTCATATGTAGACATACATAGTAGATCATTATATATATTATTTTTATATAATATTACTAATATTTTTACATAAGGTAATATATAATATATATAATGACCTCATGTATAAAATTAAATTACATTGAAATTAAAAATAGAAACAGATATATAAAAATTCTCTTATTAAAACTTAATCACTTCATTCGTAGTTTTATTTTCTTGAGTTTCTTCATCTTTACAAAAGAGAAGGTTACTTTATAATTTATATTTCGATTTATAGGACAGCAGTTTTCTGATTCTGAGTCTCAGTATATTTACTCTAGATAATGTATACATATTACTATATCCAGTACTGTATATATAAGATGTATATACAGTACTGGATATACATCTTATATATACATCTTATATATACTGGATATATATCTTATATATTTATTTTCATCTAGCAAAGTGTATAAACGTACTGCGTTTACTTTGATCAGCAATAAAGAGAAATATTTTTAAATAATAAATCGTTTGTATTCATTCACATAAAAGCATTTTTATTATTTAACACTTCATTAAAAATTAAATTCTCGATTTTTCTTATAAGTGTGATAACTTTCTTGTGTAATACGAGATAGAAGTGTATGTGATGACAGTGTATTAAGAGATGTGTGTTTGGGATATGTGTTTTCAGGGGTTATATTTAATATTTTAAATGATAAACTAAGTGTGAAAGCTATTTTTAACTATAATTACATATTATTTCAATAAAAATTATATAATTATACGAAATTTATAATTATACGTTCTTTATTATTTTCTTCTTTTTAAACATTTTTTTTTACTGATTTAGTAATTTATTGGTTTAGTATTAGAAAAAAATTCAAACATTTTTTAAAGTGATAACAAAATTAGAATAAATTACAGTTACTAAATTTCTAATTAAATAATTATAATAAATATTTATCTAGTTTTAAATTATATTTTTTGAATTCTTAATGACGAATAATTAAATTAATAATAATCCTTATTAGTCAAGGTAATTAGATATAAGCATTGTTACAAAGGATAGAAATTATACAATTGTAAATGAGAAAAATATTATTTTTAACAAAAAGTTATAAAAAGTTAATTTGATTAATCTTTAAAAATAAATTATTTAATTAACATTTTAATTCTTGAAGTTAGACTATTTACAAAAATATATTAACATTTTCGAGTCTATCATTTTACACAAATCCTTTTACACAAACCACAGAAGACACAAGAATTAAAATATTCAAGAATTAAAATATTGAAGAATGTCCTGAGTCAACATTGAACATTGTGAACTTATGCAAATGAAAATGATAGACTCGTAACTACCACTAGAGGGATGAACCAGTTATAAAATTTGGAAAAGGACTTGATAGTTGGTGAGAAGATTCTTATGTTTTTAATGTTAAAAACGTCAGATCCTACAATAAAAGGCTGGCGTTTGATCATTTTTAATTGTGAATTTTTACCTTTTATTATTTGTCTTTTAAAGAAGTTTTATCTTCTAACCAATGTAACTGTGTCTTCTGTGGTTTGTGTAAAAGGATTTAATGATAGACTCGAAAATGTTAATATATTTTTGTAAATAGTCTAACTTCAAGAATTAAAATATTGAAGAATGTCCTGAGTCAACATTGAACATTGTGTATTTAATTAACGTTTTTCCCCTTAAATTAATAATTGCATTCTATTCTTTTAATATGTGAAATAAAAAAGTTATTAGAGAAGTAGCATAAAATACATTTTTCATTATAAAAAATTAATATAGGAATCTATAGTTACAAAATATATGTTGAGTTTCATCTGTGCTAAAAGTAAAACTTAACTGATAAATCTATTCATACATTAATAAAAGTGAATTGTTTTGTTTCCTAATTTTATGCTATCATATCCTTTAAAAATTTTTGTTTGTTGTGTATAATATAAAATTGAAATAGATACGATAAGATTGGTCATCTTGTGGTGAACGTCTGTTAAATTTATTGGGCCATGTTCTAAATTTCCTTGAACAATTATAACTTTATAGTTGCTAAATAATGCTTTTATTATCTTAATAAATCTATTTTTTTTCAATAAATTCCGTATTTGAATTGAATCGAAAAATTTTTTTTGTCGTCTTGAAAAGAAACAAAGACTTTCTATAGCCTACTCTGCAGATCTAACTACCAAAGAAAAGAGTGTAGAACAGAAACTGCTTGGGTTGTGTCCCTACTACAAGTGTAAGCAAACTGAGTTGTCCTTATTAAATCCTTTCATTCAATTCATTTTTGAAATCTTACTTTTAATACGAATATAAATGTCTTTCTTAATGTTGGTAACAATATATAGCTATAGGCCAATGTTGGGTATTTTAGACTGTTTTTATGGTAAAACATGCAATACTTAATTCCGGTCCAACTATCTGCAATAACTGCGGTTTTAAAATATACTTAAATAAACGAACCAATGTATCTTTGAATTGAACAGGAAATTACTTGTTTAGGAAGTTCCAAACCATTACTGCCATGTTATTAAGAGTCTGTGGAACAAGAATTCTCACAATGTTATTTAAACTAGTTTCTTTATTTTGGTATATTTGAAACCGTGTCTAGTAATTTTTAGTAATTCGAACACAAATCAATTATTGTATTTATTTAGACACCTGGCAAATCTCATCATTAAATTTTATTCAGTTGATACGTGTTCATTGTATTTTTACACGTTTCGGGCATTCCTTGCCCCTCTTCAGCCAACTTTTTTGATTACAGATTACTGAAAGTTAAAATTATAAAATTTTTCTGCACATTTAACTCGTTCGTAAAATACAATGAACACGTATCAACTGAATAAAATTTAATGATGAATTTGCCAAGTGTCTGAATAAATACAATAATTGATTTGTGTTCGAATTACTAGTTTCTTTATCTTGATCGGCATAAAACATCATACTACATTCAATATTACCAGTGAATCTTTTTATGAACCTCAACAATTCGCCCACAATAGCCGAGTGAATAAAAACAATGAATACTGGTTAATTGGTCGTGGATTCGCACCTCACTAACGGACTAGAGTGTCTATTGTTGCGGGTTTTATCGTTCTAAATAGGGGCCAGTTTCCCAATAGCTCACCAATAGGCTATCACGTGAGTTTTTCGGATTTTTCTTCACGTGTTTAACATCTAAGTAGAGACAGACCAGTTTCCCATAGCCGGGTTTTTGCATCTTAGTATTTGCTTATTCAGATTTTAATAAAGAATTTTCTGTTTTTCTTTCAACAAATTGTAAGATATTTGCTTTCGTTTTAAATATTCCTTAAACGTCTCAGATGTATTCTGCTTTAAAGAGTATATTGATATAAAACTTCACTTTGTATGTTTTTCTCTAAAACAAAAATTGTTATACCACTGCTGTTTCTATTTCTTTTTGCTGGAAATCTCCCTTCTATCTGAAATTAAATTTTTCAATATTTGTGGTGTATTCCCTGTTCTCAATATTCTCATTGTTTAAGAATTTACTATTAAAATGTTAGTTAATAAATTCTGTTTCCGTAAATCATATTCTCTTTTCCTCTTTTATGTTTCTTTTCTGGTCATTACGTGCATTTCAGATAGATTAAAAGATCGAAATACAGCTACAATTGGTTACTGTTCATGAATTAAGTTCGAAAACTTTAAAGTTGCAGCAGAGATTAATTAGCCTCTAAACAATAGACACGTGAATAACAGAACAGTTACTTCCTAATATTATACAGAAGTTTATTCAATAGAATAAGCATTGTTCTCCCATTAAATATATGATATTGATGGGTTTTTTTTTAATTTTAAAAGACTGAATCATTATGGGTACTAATATTATCTTTACATAAACAATTATTTGTTAGATTCAGAATATCGTGTATCTAATTCGTTTGAAATCCTTGTGTTATAATTACCAATGCGGACATAAATCATGAGACCATAAATTCATTAGTAAATGCTTTCATGATTTCATAGGACTATTGAGATAATACATAAATGATGATTGGTCAGTAATAAAAATAAAATTTATCAGTGTGAAGAATTAACAAAATGTAATTATTAGTAAAACGTTGTCATATTTTACTGAGTTTAATTCAAACCAATTTTGACTAACGATGGAAATATTTGAATACAAGAATTAAGAACTGTTCGATTCTAAAAAGTTTCTCATTGTTCCTGAGAACTTAAATTTCATATCGAAAATTACTTTAAATGTAAAATTTACTATAAAATTCGTCTACAGTAATTTAAAAAATTGTGGAATGTTTGGCTAAAGTAGTTAAAATTTTAATTGTAATTTAATTGGGTATCTATTATACAACGTTAACGTGTGTATGAGCTATTACTTACACATTTTAAAACAAAAAAAAATGAACATAAAGATCGTTTGAAAATTATTTATTGCTTAGGGAAGGTTGCAGCACTAATACAGATAGCAAAACTGTAAACAAGTACATTAGTACATACAGTCGACCCCCCTATAAGATATAGATACGTTCCAATTTATTAGGAATCCGATTTCTTACAAGTCGTTCCAATCACAGCCCGACACGTGTCAAGTTTACGGACTACGGCTGTTTGAAGATTCTACACTAATCCGACTCAACATTTCCAAAATACGTATATTTTTTCGTAGTTTTATAGGAATCGTAATTATAGGGACCGTAATTATAGGGGGGTCGACTGTATATATAACACTGTAAATTTGATAAATTCTTTAGTAGAAGATATAGATAATTTTTATATATTACATGAGCCAAACGTATAAACAACTAATAGATTCTACAGTATATTTTTAACACATAAAATGTAATAAATTAATAGAATGTAGAACGGAAGAAGATAAACACTGGGCCTTGTCTTTCCATAAAATAATAAGAAATTTTAAATTGTAAGCCTTAAACTGTATTCCTATAGTATGAGACCTTAAGTTGTAAGTTGTCCAGCTTATGTGTTAGTTGCTACAATCTAACGAAATTAACTTTATGTTATCCTAATTTAAACAGATCCACTGGTTGAATTATAAAATATATGAAATAATGTAGCGAATTAAATGTAATTTTACATGAATATCAATGATACTTTGCTATAAGTGTAAGTTATTGCAAGATACAAAACAGTTTGTCTGAATGACAATTAATTCTAGCAGGAATAGACAATACTTTTACTTTTCCATGTAATTTGTAAAGAAAGAACATAAAATTACAAAAAAAAATTCATTAAAGAAAAAGAATTTATAATAAAACATTTTAATAATTAAAATCACTAAAAACTTTCAGCCAGTTTACATTTATAATGAGCAAGTTGCTTTTATTTAAATATTAATACTTATAGAATATAAATAAAAAATATATTAGAAGGTACTAAATATTATACCAAATTAATGTTTTATTGTAGCCTATTTATATTGTAAAATGCTTTAATTTGTTTTATGAATATTCTAAGAAAATTTACTTTACTTGGACATTCTCTCCTTTTTCTTATCCTCTTTCTCCTCACTTTTTCCCTTTTTTTTTAGTTTTCTTTCACATTAATAATAATAAGTTGTAAACCATATTTAGGAGTCTATACCTTATTATTATTAGGGTGTGAACCAAACTTGAAGATCTAGATTGAAAGAAAGTGAAGAGTGAGGAAAGGGTAGTATAGTAATATAATATAGGATATATTTTTCAATTTATACATCATTAGAATTACATTTTGATAGCTAATCATAAATATCTTGAGTTATTTTTGATATTTCAATTAGAAAACAGTACAAATTATCATCAAAACGATCATAAATTCGAAATTAAATTTTAAATAATTTTGAATACGATGTAGAGTAGCACACATAGATAATTTAAATACGGCTGTACTGTATATTGCGTTTCAGTATACAGTATATTAAGTTTCCGACCATAAAATTAATTTTTACTATTTTGAAATCCTTTCTGAAATAAATTCGATGATTTCTCTCTATTTAAAACATTATATTTTTTATATTCAAGTAAAGCAACGATATTTTAATATAAGTTCCAATGAAATTTCTAAAAAACTAATTTCTACTTTTATAGCCTCTCCAACAACAAAGACAAATAAGAGAAAAAGATAGAATATTTATTTATTTATAAGATTTATTCAAATTGCTCTGAAAAGATATATTCTTTATTTAAATCAAATGTTTCTTTGAAAACTATTGATTTATTTTATTTCTATAATGTTTAATGTTTACTTATCTTTCACAAGTAATAACTTTGATATCTTCTACAACGTACCTGCTTTTAATAACTTCCAGATTTAATATTCTGTTCGTGGCATTTTAAAGAAATAGAGGAATTCATTTACTTTTCTTTCTAAATTTCCAATATTTCAATATAATTTTACCATTTTCTTTGCGAATTCGTTACATTTTCTTCTCGTTTTTGGAGGTGATTTATAAAGAAAATAGATAAAGTAATTTTATTTTGAAACTATAATTTTAGTAAACAGTGTAGTTTTCAAATAAAATTAATTGACTTCATATATAAAGAAATTATTTATAAAAGCCACGTCATTAGAATAAGTGTTCACTTGTTGATTATATAGTGCACACTTGTTGTGCTTTAACACAATCATTCTTAACTTCAATAAAATATAATTTAACATTGAAGTCTCAAGTGCGAAGAAAGTGAATTATGACAATAAGACAATACATTTGCATATACAACAATATCTTAAATCTGATTATGTTTTTCTTTTAAGAAAAGTAAGAATAGCGAATTCGAAAAACGAGCCATTAGAGAATTGATGTTAAATGTATGAAATATGTATTTTATTTTTACAATATTAAATGTCTTATTCTTATTCCTTAACGTGAAACTTCTAAAAAGGCAATAAACAAAATTAACAGCAAAAACATACAATAAGAAAATTCAATTAAAAGTCTTATTATGTTTAGTACTTCAAAGTATTGTATTTATTTTAATAAATAAAGTTGACTTAATAAAAAAATTACGTAAGATACTCTTTAGTATTAAATCTAATGAAGAAATTAAGATTTGTGAATTTATAAATGATTTTGAAAAGTTTTGTAGGAAAATATTGTTTTTAAATAGCAAGGGAATTGTCTAGACTGCGGCAAATTTTATCTTCTTTATACCAACAAATGTACGAGAAATTTGCAATGTTTTGTTTCTTACTCTTTTAGTAAACCATAGACTTGCACAGATTATTATAGGCCACGACAAATATTTTTTAAGTATAACGAAGAGAAGAGTTCGTAGAAAATTAAATTTTAAAGTTCTTAAACTTTCTTTCAATTGGTAAAAACTTGACATAAACAAAATGTAGTTTCTATTATTGTAATAAATAAAAAATCAAGTTTAATAAAATTCAAGGGGGGAACATGTAAAAGTTTTAATGTAGTTTTAAAGTTTAAAATTAGAATAAATATAATATGGACTCTTAAATACAGTCATAGTGTACCTCTGAACAAAGGCCACTGATAAGAAAATAGAAATTGCCCTTGTTCGGATGATATATTGTATGTACTGTATACATTTTTTTCTCAAAAATAAGCCCCCGAAAAAATGGCCACGGTTTAGACGTTGGGAGTGTCCATCGTTGGAGTTATGGCTGTATTTTGCTACATAATAATGTTAATTTTTTACAAGACTATTATATAAATATATTATAAAAATGACAAGCTGTTTTGTTTTTTCATCTCTATAAGTAAATTGTAAAAGGAAAGTATTTTACATAATAAGAAGACTTAAATGTTCTGTAAAATACGTGAAAATTCAAAGGTATTTTTATCTTATTTTCAGACGTGTAAACAATTACAATTCATTTCAATAAAAGTCTTTACTAAAGGTATTAACAGAATAAATTGGAGTGAAGAGTATCATTTACTAACAAGATAACTTTGTTTTCATTAACAATCATTTAATTCCCTTTCTCAAGAAATTTTTAAGAATTAGACATTTAATTTTGTTTTTTAAATTTTGTTATCTGTAAAGATTCGTTTAAAGTATCACTAGTGAAGAAGATAAAATGTTTCTTAACATATTATTTTTCTAATTTAAAATATAAAATTTATAATAAACTAAGAAACGAAATTAATAATTTAATTCAAATTAACTTTCATTTAATTTAATTTCATTTAATAACGTTAATTTTAACAAATTCAACTAGAATAGAGATTTACAAAGAGAAAATTAGTACAGATGAAAAGTGAGTTTGAATTCAGTTCAGTTTTCAGCAATCTAGCAATCTGGAACGGAAATACAATTATTAAATTGGAATATTAATCACAAATCACAACAATTTGTAATTAATCACAAATCTTAGATAATGTAATGATTATTTATATTATTTCGTATTTAAATCTCTCTATTTATCATAAGTATGGGATTTCAAGGTTTAAGGATTTGCAGAAAAAGAAGCAAATTCTCAGAAATATCTTCATCATAAAACTGGTTTGCATTATAAACCTTATTATTTTTAGTATTAATACTAAAAATAATACGGTTAAATAATAATAATAATAATAATAATAATTAAAATTGTTTAAGTAACTTTAATTAATTTATAAGTTATATATATATATATATACATTATTTGTTAATTTCTATATTTATGACTTTGCTTTAAAGTAACAATTTAAATTTGTTGATCTTGAGTCAATATATTAATTTTTCTCTCTCTCTGATGACCTTAAATAACAACAGATCTAGAAATTTTTATAGGGATACAGAAAGGAAAGAATATGCCTTACAAATTTTTTACTGTCTGAGGTTTTACTGGGGAAAAACCCCAAAAGGGAATGCTATTGAACCACGTGTCCCCTAAATCTGCCCTGATTTTACACCATTTATCTTCTGCCTTTCATTCAACCTAAATAGATGATGCCTTGGAAGGCATTTTGATTTCTACAACAGTATCTAAATAGATTGTGGCAGAAAATATCCTGCCCAATTTATTCTTCTTATCCTGATCTATTACGAAAGCACTATTTCTTCAGCTACTTTTCTGTTCTAATGATTATTCTGGGGAACAAAATCGAATACTTTTTAGAATGGAGAACCGATTTCTTGGAAGCAACCAATGAATTATATTCGTTGAAAACAATGAGAATAAGACCACAAAGAGCTATCAACTTGTCTTATATGGGTTAGTTGGTAACTAACTAGTAACAAGTATTCGAAAACAAGTTAATTAAATTGCTGGTAATTACAGATGTTGAGGTTAATGATTAATCAAAATATTAGACTTCCTGTAGTTTGTCAAATTTCAAAATATTTGGGTTCCTATATTAGTATAATATAACTAGAACTTTCAACAGCAGAGCACGACACTAGTGATTGGTCATTTAGTCATTGGTTCGCTGTCGTGTGAAATAGTAAGAATCTCATCTGAGAAGTATTCGAATACCTAGCTTAATGCAAACCAATAACTAATTTATTTATTATAAAACTAAACAGAGTATAAAATTATGGAAAAATGAATTAAATTATCGTTTTAATTATAATTATAATTTTATTTATGTAGTTTGTTGATGTATAAAACAATTTTCTTTCGTTGATTTTTGTATTTGTTTATATATAATAATTCAATTGAAAATTGAAGATATTAAAGTCTAAAAAGTGCAAATATAATTTAAATGTAATTTATAAGGAAATTACAATCTATTTATTTTTATTTAGAAAAATATAATGTAATTTAAACCGAAAGAAATATAAATAAATAGCAAATTGAGTAAAAATTACACAAAAAGTTAATTCCGATTGTCATCATAACGAAGAAAATTATAGAAATGAAACAAAAATCTTGTTTTATACAGTAATTTTGGATATTTTTATTTTATAATTTATGTACATTTATTATTGTACAAAACAAAATTGTTTATTAAAAAGACTAAATGGTAGATTATTAAATAATTTCAACTGAAACCTCAAATTCTAGAACATATTTTCATATCTGGGAACCTAAAATTATTTAATATAAAAAATTATTTACGCTAAAAAATCCTTAAACACGTCCTACCAACGTCATTTTATATCTTTATTCTTACTTTTAAAATAGTTAATAAAATGATCGATTCATAATCTCTCGAAGTTAACTTCTGATTTTACTTTCATTTAATGTCCAATATTCAATAATTCTTCTTTTAAAAAATAAATAAAAGCTGCCTGCTTCTTTAATAAAAAAAATAAAATATTTCAGCTACACAAATCAATTTATAAAATACAATCTTAAAAAATATTAAACATTCATTTCGATATGCTAGATATAAGCATTGAAATGTGTATGCTCAAGTAAAGATTATAAAGTTACAGAAGAAAATATTTTCTAAAACAGATCTACTACTCAACATAATTATATAGTATATCAATATTAATTTATGCCATTAAATTGGACTAAAGAACGCGTATCAAACTTTGCCATTTAATTCAATATGAATCAGTTGTGCTAAACGTAAAAACAGGTTTCTTGCTTACTCCAATTTTTGTATTTTATATTGCATGTATAACAATTTATTTTCTTTGATTTGCAAATTTCTTCCTGCTTAAGTGAATAGTCAAGGGTTGTAGAATTGCAGGTTCTAAAAACAATTACTTTGGGAGGATCAAGGAGACAATCTCTCTAGGACGGATACTAACAAGAACAAAAATGAATGATCGAACTAAAAAATAACTTTAATAAACCCTTTAACTACACGATAAGCACGTGCAGCAATTTTCCCCTTTTATTTGTTTGTTTATTTTTTTCAATTGCCTTCCAATTGATGTTCACGTTATTTTTAATTCTTAACCAACATTTTTATTTTTCATACATTTACAACGTAAATAATCTATTGTGTCCAGTGTCTAACTACGTACAGTACGTGCAGAATAATTTCAGAAGGAAAAGGGAAAGTTGAGTTCTTACGAATCTAAGCGTTAGTAGTTAGAACTGTAACTCCTAAAGACACCGTTCTTCATGAATGCTGAGAAAATGTATTGGATCTTTAGAGAGAGTAGTCTATACAAAATTTATTTAAACAATGTGATGTGCATAATGTTCAAGACATTTTTTAATCATAACGAGCAATTTTTTTTGACATCGTCACAATGTTCTCAACTTTTTAAATAATGTCTTGCCCCTGTACATCGTACTTTTTCTGTTAACAATAGAGTCGTACCAGTCATTTATCAAATGCCTTTCAGCGGAAAGTTTGTGTGAATTTAAATCACGTGACTTTCGGTCTGGATCGTAAATTACTATATAGTTAATCGGTGCCTCCCGTCCTTAACCTTTCCTATATCTAGTATCGACTTTCATCTATCTAACTCCCTTCTCGAGATTAAGGAAGGAGAGACAGACAGGCAGCCAGACGGACGGATTTTAGGTCTACATTTTTTTTCAAATTGCAGCCCAATGAATTAAACTTTACTATACATTCCTCTAAACTAGTTGAAAAGTTCCTCTTCCTTTGGATTATTGGTTATTAAGGACTGATACCCGACCCAATTTTTTCCGAATTTACTCATTTGAACTTTATTCCTAGCACTTCAATATTCATCTAAACATTGTATTCAATGAAACGTTGAACTCTCATCAAAATTCTACAAGGATTTTCTCGAGATTGAACTCATTAGGTCGTCTCTTTTTTTATCCCACATATCGTTATGTAACTATATATGTTTACTTTTTCGGCAGTCCAATTACTGACATTCGAACACCAACAACTTGTAAAGCGATCTTTGTTTCATTATTTTTTTCTCTTAATTAACTCTTCCTAAGCAACATTAATTATCCTTTGATTAAAATAAGGAATTCTAATTATATAAACTATGTCGTTTATTGCAAAAATTCCTTGTCAAACGGCGAAGAAATGTTCGTGCACACTTTTTCATTTAAGTACAGTATTTGATATCAATTAAATGTTGACACCGATGGATTACTCACAAAATTCATCAATATTAACTATAAAAAGTTTTCATTAATTGTAACATTTATATTAATTATTGGAAAGTGTTCTTAATAATACTGTATTGTATTTAAATAATTATATTTTGTATATTCACATTGCAAATTCGAATTTATAATATCCGTCTAAAATTAATAACATTGATAATTGAACATTAATTACCCGATAGAAAGTAATAGAAATTAATGTAAACTCTATTGTTTGTATTAATTATATTGTTTTTGAGGACATTATGTCGGTATTGATGTTGTATTAATATTAGACAATAAAGGAAATGTAAGTGATTTTGTCTTCTTAAATATTATTGTCGGGTGAAATTAATATCATAGTTGTTTTAAAAAGTTTTTATAAAATTGTTACAAACTGTTGTAAACCTGCTGAAGAGGTGCCTTCAGGTCCAAACACACAATCTGCAGGTGAAAATAAAGATATTTTGTTTTTGACTTTTGACTAAGATTTCCTCGGTTTGCTAATTAGATACTTCACCAGTGTAATAAGTCCTATTAATAACCATGTAGTTGTGTTCATGTTATATATATATACAGAAACGAAAAAAATAAGGACATAGAGATAAAAAGAATCTATTGTTTGTATATGATAATGCAAAATTAGATTTACAAACGTAAAGATACCAGTAAACTCCACATGGCAATTTCATTGGCGAATTGCGAACCAACGACCAGTGTACCAGTTAAGTAGTTTCGGTGTAAATAATATGGGTCCGTCAATTCGACCACTTGGGGGTATCTATTAACATTTACCCTAAAAACTTTTAACAATAGATTTGAAGTGTAATTATTTATTGGAGCAATCCGTAAGTGAGAAATTCTAAACTTTTCTTATCTTTTTATAAAATAAATTTTATCTCTTTTTTTATATCCTAAAGAATTTCTTTTATTAATAATAATGAAATAAATAAAATAAGAATAATGTCAAAGGTAGAAAATTGAAATCAAAATTTTATTCAGGGTTTACTTCAAGAAATGGGTATATAGGCCTACATTGTTACAAAGATTTTTATATATTTGTGGATAACTTTATCAATTGAATCGAATAACCTGTAAATATTCTAAGTCATGAATTCTGAATCCATACATCTTTATGACCCACCAATGTGGAACACTGGTCGTGGATTCGTGGCTAACAAATAGGTTGGGTGTGTGGATTTTCATCACAACTGGGTTTTCATCACATGTCTAACACATAAATAGGGCCAGTTTGCTATAAAAAGCTCTCTCAGAAGGTACCTTCCTTGGAAGATCTCAATTTTTTGGGTTTTCTTATCCTATTAATTCAAAGATCATAAAGACATATAGAGAAGTGAGACTATACGGAGTTGACAAGGAAGTGATACTGTATAAAGACGCTATATACATTGTCTTAATACATTGCAATGAAGATAATTCAAATAAAGAGAACACTTTAGTATTTTCAAATTAGAAACGTGCAAATAATTATGTTCTTATAAAAATTAAATAAAATCTACAAATATTATTTATAATAACAAAAATGTTTAATTTACACGTTCCATAACGATTACAACAATAATTAATATTAACAATTTTATAGTAAGAAAGTTTTCACGTTATGTTTGAAATTATTTTTATTTTTTGTTTATTAACATTTCTATTTTAATTTATGCAATAATTCTTTTTACGTGCCTTTGTTTTTATACAATAAATTATTATTCTTATATAAAATCAGTCATAACTACATACTATAATAATTAAAATTGAGTAATTACATACATATATTTTTAATATTTGTTATAATTATAATATGTTTTAAAGCTGAATAATTGAATAATTCTCAGAATTTTTAAAATTTTCAGAAAATCGAATAAAATCTTTACTTACAAATCTCTAGAAGTTATTTTGTGCATTTTGGATGTTCTTCTTAGCCTCAACATGTAATTGAAGTAATAAAATGGCTCCGTGAAGTTCTAGTATAAATGAAAGAAAGTTAAGAAAGATATTTTATTATCCTGAAAGAAGCTTACAAAGAAAACATTAAAACTTAACAGAGGAAGATTTATATTTTTTAAGTTGAAAACTATTTATCAATGCCGTTCAGAATAGCTTCCAAAGATATAAAAGAAGTTTACAAGTTTACTAGTTTCCAGCTTGATAACATGTTATCACATATTATCCTATTTTAACAAATCCACAAGGTATTTGACTGGTGTTTACTCGATGATATCAAAATGTTTCTTATAGAACTTCACACCAATTTCCTTAAGTAACTTGTTTTATTTATTTTTTCAAGCTACTCTCTATAATATTAGAATAAAAAAATAAATAAATAAGTAAAGTTTTAAAGTTCAACATCCATGAAACTATATTCGAATATTTAGCAAACCTCAGTGTTATAAAAATAAAAATTTGTTTAACAAAATATGCTGTTACTATATCAAGCACGAATGTATTTTGTCGTGATATTTTTAATAATATTTTCTTCAAAAATATCAAATTTTCTTTTCAATAACTTGCTTTTAGAACTTATCAGTTTAGTATAGTTCCTGCTCTACTTGTATTTTCTCAATGGAATGGATTAGTCTGAGGGATTTCTTACCTTCTAGATAGAAAACACGCTAGAACGAATCTGTACAAGTTATTGGAGACAAAATATTCGCTTTATAGAATACCTGAATTGCAATATATAGAAAATAACTCCAAACCATTCTCTACATGTAAGAGAAACTCTTTTAAACTGACCACATTTAAAGCATGAAAGAATGTCAGAAACTCTTCTGTGACATTGCTGTCAACAACGTTACATAAACAAATAAAATTTTATAAAATAAAAAATATACATTGTGTTCTATTTTTAAACTTTTTAATTATTAACTTTGAATAATTGAAGATCTTCTATTTCAATTATGCTCTTCTATCTAATATGCTCTATGCTATCTAATATGTTCTTCTATCTTTCTAATAGAAGAGCATATTCGCATTATAATAAAGATTTTTTAAAGTTTTATCAATATTTATTTGATTTACATTTAAAAATAATTAATTTTATATATAGCTTTTTTATTCAGTAGATTGTTTTTATGTGTTTATTTAGATACATAGAAATAAAATAATAAATGAAAACGAATAAAAATATAAATTGGTAATTAAAAGCAAAATTTAATTAAAATTTATTTATATGTCTTTGTGTGTTAGTACTGCATCATAATAAATTTATTATTTTAATTATTTTAAACGAAAATATAAAAAAATGTTTTCTTCTATTTTTTCCAATTAATTTTAATTTTCTTCTTCAAGATTTGATTCATTTTAATCTACTAAAAAGGTATTTTTTAATGAGAGTTATATAATAAAAGTCATTCCTTTATTTATTATAATATATTAATGAATTGTTTAAAATATCTCTTAATTTATATTTTTATTTCGAATAATCCATGATTTACGTATTGAAATCTAATATCTTAGAGTTTATTCCTAAGTTTATATATTGAAGTTTCTACTGAATATGCAATTCCCTTATTAAAATTTTCTTTCATATACAAGAATAGCTATTGTTTATATTGTAAAGTGCATAATTCCTGGAGGATTCTATTAATTATATCCATGTACGAATATTTTTTTTAAAATATGGTATATAGCTTAAGAATTACCTGGATTTCCTAAAATTGAAGATTATTTCATAGTTTTGCTATTAATGTTGATAAAAATAAATACTGTTTTAATTTTAAATAATATCTTCTATAGGTCTTCATGAAATAACGATGAAAGATTAGATGAGAAATTATATTTACTGATATATTTAAGTTTTAATCTCATTTTAATAACTAAAGCATCGATAATTAGATGAAGATAATATGCTTCCAGTATTTTAATTGACTTTCTCTACTATTTTTGACAATTAAGACAAACATAATTGTCAATTTAATTAAAGAAGTTCATCATTAAATCAATTGAATTGTATATCCACGTCAATTCCTTTGTACACGTATATAATGAAAAGATAAACCTAAATTTCTCAATGATTTGTAAGAAATTCTTCTTCCTCCTCCTATTTTTCCTCTTCTTCTTTTAAGAATAATATTTTTAATTAATATTTTTCATCATTTACATTCTTTAAGAATAAATATCTGAAAAAAATATATATATATGCATCTATATATCTGTGTTTTAAGATACGTGAGATGTTCACGTGCAACATCCTTTGAGTGTAAATTTTCATTTAAATCAGTTAAGTTATCAGCTAAGTAATATTTTTTCAAACATATTATTTTTATAGAAATTATTTAATAAAATACATTTAACGAATATATTTGAATTAAATTATTTCAATTATTTAACTAAATTAATTTTTCTTAAATTGTCCACGTCAATCACAGATTTTCCAGGTAATCCTACTTCTTAAACAATATGATAAAGTAGAATTCTAGAAAATTGCTCATAGAATTGTGCATCGTGATAAATGAATGGAGGAAAAAATTCTTTACGCGCAACAAGTGTATAGATTACTTATTTATAGTCAAAATTGTAATTTAAACTAAGCATAACTCGCATACAGAATCTAAATTTTGAATAAAAGAGATGAAAGAGAGAGAAAGAGATTAAAACACTTACATAATTTATAGAAACTCTATGTAATGCTTATAAAACTTTTAAATAAATAAATGTAAATATCAGAAAAATTGAGAGAGAAATTTGAATTAAAATGTAAACATATTCTTGGATTCTATAGCAGAAGTAGAACATTAAGTAAATAATTTTATATTGGTGGAAGACACATTAAAAACTGCATTAAAATTCTTCGTTTGAAGTTTCTGTCTTTATGTAAAATTAAAACATTAATCCTTTGATATATATAATTAAATTTAGCTTTAAATAGTAGCTGATCAAATATTTGAAGAGAAGGTAAATTTTAAATATATTTGTTTAAAAATTTTATATACAGTATATATAAATCATAGTCACAATTTAAAATGTGCTGATAGATAAATAAGAAATTTAATATTTAAATTACTTACGTAATATTTAAATAAGATTAATAATTCAGAATTACCCATTCTTTAATTTAAAAGTTTTGGTGCTCTTTAATGGGTGCACAAGGTATCAAGAATCTATTTAAATTATGTTAAATTCATTTAGATGCCCTAAGGGGTGTGATATATTAGTCTTGTTAAACAAAGAAATATAATAAAAATATAAGATAACATTTAAATTTACAGTTAATAATCTTTCATCCATTCAAAACAATTTAACTATTCAAATTGTTTTGAATGGATGAAAATTATTCAAAGAATGCCTTTTTAATTAGTATAGAACTATCAATAAATTATTTTATTTAAAAAAATATTATCAGTATTGACAAATATAACTTGAACTTATGATATATTTACCATAATTTTATATAAAAATTTAAATTACTTATGATAGTTTTATAAGTAATATAAAAGTATAATGTTATAATTTGATTAATTTATACATTAAACTCTTAGCATTACATTTTAATATTATAGTGTATTTATTTTTCTAAGAACTAATTTAAATAATACAAAAGTCCTTATAAAGCTTTATTGGATTTTATGTGAGCTTGATTATTGTTATTATTGCATTTCTCATTTTATAATTCGACTTTCATGAACGAAGATCAAGTAATTTACTTATTGTACTACTTCAGAACATAAATTCCAATGTTAAATGAATTTATCAATAGTTAAAGAATGAAATGTGAAATTAAAATGTAATTATTTAGCATCTGTTGATAAACAAATAAATTTTTTAAGGAAAAAAAACAGAATTGAAAATTAATTAAATTATTTCTTTAATAAACTTAACGTTTTCTCTGTATTTTAGTTATTACAAGGCATCAATAGCTGAAAAAAGTATTGTAATAGAATTCAAACTGTTATAGCGAATAAAATTTTAATTAAGACAAAATTTATTACTTTCATTAATTATTTTGTTATTTTAATATTTTAACAAACAAGGAGTTTGTTGAATAATTTAAAAGTAGATAATAATCCTTCTATCAATTCCAAGAGGAAAAAGAAAGATGAACATTAATTTGAGAGTAAACAAAATTAATTTTTTTTCTAATTTAATTAGATTTAACAAACAAATATTTGTTAAATCACAAATAAATAACAAATAAATATTTGTTAAATCTAATTATCATGATTTAATATTTCTTTATAATTTTAGATTTTTTTATTTTGGAGATATAAATTACTTTATATTATACTTTTTATTACCTTATTTATATTATAAAGTAAATTTTATGCTCTTATCAAAAATAAATTTCCATTTTTTAAGATTAAGAATTCAAAAAATAGACTTTTGTTATGAATTCTTAAACATGAACTTAAATGAATTACTAAAATACAATATGACAGTACAGACTTTTATGTTACAAAGACCAATAGGGCGTTAGAACATGTGTCATAATCATGGCTCCAACTCTGGCTCATCTTCAGATGAATTTTCTGGCTCCGACTTCAGGTCCAGATTCAACCAAACATTTAATTTTTGTGTGAAATTCTTTGGGATTGGAGCATATTATTCAAAATAATTTTTAAATCAATTTATTTAGAATCTGTTTCTAGTGTTCTATAAATATTATATACGTCTGTAAACAATAGAAATAGATCTTTTGATCACAAATAACAATAATTAATTTTAGCATTATCATCCAAACTCAGAATAAACATATTTTTTAATTAATTAATGACAGAGTGCCTATGACCGAAATAAAAAACTGTTCATTTCACATTAGGATTCAAGAAATTATTTGGGCCTTAATACAACAATCACTTACAATAGCCCAGAATTAATGAAATAGCATTATTTATATATTGTATGCACTGTATGTTTAAATAATATTATAGGCTACGTGTTGTATGATACGTGTTCTATGATAATTGTTTTAAATTCAGTATTTTATACAAGAATTAAAAACATAAATATCGAAAAAAGATTTGTAAATGTATTCATTTTATTGATGTTTTTGTAGAATTCTCTTTTAATACTTTATAGGCCTAATTACAAAAGTTTTACATGTGTTGTAAAATATAGGCTTTTTTCGATTGATTGGGATTTCGAACATTTTTATACGTAAATTTGACGTCATATATTAGAATTTTTCAATGTAAAACTGACGTAATGACGACTATTTGACGTAAAAATGAATGCACTTTTGAACGAACCACTTGAACGTACTTTACATTTGATATTTTAAAAACACGCAAAAAATTAGAAATTCTAGTTAAACCTGCATATAAATTTCTATTTGAAATGAGTATTCATTAATAATTTAATTTAAATCTAAGTTTGTCATAATTCAAATTGTATAACATTTGAATGATGTTTTAACTTCACAAAAGAATTAAAAGCTATTCAAACATCGACGTATAGCGTTATTAATTACAATTGGTATACATTAATTCTGTTTATTTCTGAAAAATAATAAGAATATTTTAGGAATTTTTCCCTTGTCGTCTGTCAGAAATATAAGTTACAAAATGTTTTAATATTGCAAACTAATTTGGTTTGGCAATACAGCAACGCAACACATGGGCGATCTGCCAAGAGGAGGCGCCTTTCGAGAGGACGTTTAAGGAAACTGTTCCTATTTAGGCGTTAGATATGTGAAGGAAACTAGAAAAATTTCGTGTGACAGTGTTTAGTGGTTTTATTTTGCAAAGTGAAAAGCCCAAAAGTTTTTAAAAAATAGCTGAAGAAATACATATAAGCACAAAAAACAATCAGATCCGGAGCTGGAGCCAAGACCATTTTAAATAATATATGAATCCAGGCTCCTGTTTCAGCTCCAGCAGAAATGAAAACTCGACTAGTTCAAACTCTAGCTCCAAAGCCTGAGAACCGGTATCTGTTACATCACTACAATAGCCAAAATCAATGTAAATTCATATTGAGAATATGACATTAAAGAATATAATTGTGCCAAAATTTGACGTTTTTCTGTCTAATTTTACTTAAACCAATCATCGTTTGATTAATTATTAATAAAACCAATTTATCATTGAGCTGCAATTTGAAAAAAAAATTGCAGATCTTTAAATTTCCACTGTCGACCATCTGTCTGTATTTACGTAATCTGAAGAAAGAAGTTACATAGATGAAAGACGAAAAAAGAGGTGGGAACCGTATGGGCAAAAGGCCCTGATTAACTATTGAAACGTACGATGCAAACCAGAAGTCATGTTATTTTAATTCAAAACTTTTTCCTAAAAGGTGAATAGATTAGATAGATGAGCGGCACAACTCTATTATTGAAGGAAAAGAATGATGTACAGGGCAAGATACCACTAATTTGAGATGAAGAGCATATACTTTAAATTAGATAAGTTAAAAATATGAGTAAAAAATTCCATTCCGGCATTTTGACGATGTCACAATAAATAATTGCTCGTTCAAACTTTATGTTCAAAATTTTTTATTACATTATTACGTAATAAAGTTTAATACGTAATTTATTTTATTCAATTAAATAGACTACAAGGAATTTATAAGTTTAGAAAATGAAAAAACGTTAATCTGGATGAATGTCTGTAGACTTTTCAACTTTAAATAAGGTCAAAATTGCCGAATGTTTATCAAAGAGAACTTTTGAAAATTGCATTCGAATGCATTTTCTTTATTCAAAATGCACTGAAAATAACTAAACGACAGAAAATTTATCCTATTAAATAATTAATAATATAAAGCTATTGCAGCCTGGCTTTTCAATTACTTTCCCGTGAAAAATGTCTTCTTTCGATTTTCCACCATTTTTGTTATTATTTGTTATCGGCATTTTTAAAGTTATCAACAATACCATGTAACAATAAAATTAAACTAAACAAGGAAATGTGTTACTCATTGTTATGATTGTNAAACCTTAAACACGTCCTACCAACGTCATTTTATATCTTTATTCTTACTTTTAAAATAGTTAATAAAATGATCGATTCATAATCTCTCGAAGTTAACTTCTGATTTTACTTTCATTTAATGTCCAATATTCAATAATTCTTCTTTTAAAAAATAAATAAAAGCTGCCTGCTTCTTTAATAAAAAAAATAAAATATTTCAGCTACACAAATCAATTTATAAAATACAATCTTAAAAAATATTAAACATTCATTTCGATATGCTAGATATAAGCATTGAAATGTGTATGCTCAAGTAAAGATTATAAAGTTACAGAAGAAAATATTTTCTAAAACAGATCTACTACTCAACATAATTATATAGTATATCAATATTAATTTATGCCATTAAATTGGACTAAAGAACGCGTATCAAACTTTGCCATTTAATTCAATATGAATCAGTTGTGCTAAACGTAAAAACAGGTTTCTTGCTTACTCCAATTTTTGTATTTTATATTGCATGTATAACAATTTATTTTCTTTGATTTGCAAATTTCTTCCTGCTTAAGTGAATAGTCAAGGGTTGTAGAATTGCAGGTTCTAAAAACAATTACTTTGGGAGGATCAAGGAGACAATCTCTCTAGGACGGATACTAACAAGAACAAAAATGAATGATCGAACTAAAAAATAACTTTAATAAACCCTTTAACTACACGATAAGCACGTGCAGCAATTTTCCCCTTTTATTTGTTTGTTTATTTTTTTCAATTGCCTTCCAATTGATGTTCACGTTATTTTTAATTCTTAACCAACATTTTTATTTTTCATACATTTACAACGTAAATAATCTATTGTGTCCAGTGTCTAACTACGTACAGTACGTGCAGAATAATTTCAGAAGGAAAAGGGAAAGTTGAGTTCTTACGAATCTAAGCGTTAGTAGTTAGAACTGTAACTCCTAAAGACACCGTTCTTCATGAATGCTGAGAAAATGTATTGGATCTTTAGAGAGAGTAGTCTATACAAAATTTATTTAAACAATGTGATGTGCATAATGTTCAAGACATTTTTTAATCATAACGAGCAATTTTTTTTGACATCGTCACAATGTTCTCAACTTTTTAAATAATGTCTTGCCCCTGTACATCGTACTTTTTCTGTTAACAATAGAGTCGTACCAGTCATTTATCAAATGCCTTTCAGCGGAAAGTTTGTGTGAATTTAAATCACGTGACTTTCGGTCTGGATCGTAAATTACTATATAGTTAATCGGTGCCTCCCGTCCTTAACCTTTCCTATATCTAGTATCGACTTTCATCTATCTAACTCCCTTCTCGAGATTAAGGAAGGAGAGACAGACAGGCAGCCAGACGGACGGATTTTAGGTCTACATTTTTTTTCAAATTGCAGCCCAATGAATTAAACTTTACTATACATTCCTCTAAACTAGTTGAAAAGTTCCTCTTCCTTTGGATTATTGGTTATTAAGGACTGATACCCGACCCAATTTTTTCCGAATTTACTCATTTGAACTTTATTCCTAGCACTTCAATATTCATCTAAACATTGTATTCAATGAAACGTTGAACTCTCATCAAAATTCTACAAGGATTTTCTCGAGATTGAACTCATTAGGTCGTCTCTTTTTTTATCCCACATATCGTTATGTAACTGTATATGTTTACTTTTTCGGCAGTCCAATTACTGACATTCGAACACCAACAACTTGTAAAGCGATCTTTGTTTCATTATTTTTTTCTCTTAATTAACTCTTCCTAAGCAACATTAATTATCCTTTGATTAAAATAAGGAATTCTAATTATATAAACTATGTCGTTTATTGCAAAAATTCCTTGTCAAACGGCGAAGAAATGTTCGTGCACACTTTTTCATTTAAGTACAGTATTTGATATCAATTAAATGTTGACACCGATGGATTACTCACAAAATTCATCAATATTAACTATAAAAAGTTTTCATTAATTGTAACATTTATATTAATTATTGGAAAGTGTTCTTAATAATACTGTATTGTATTTAAATAATTATATTTTGTATATTCACATTGCAAATTCGAATTTATAATATCCGTCTAAAATTAATAACATTGATAATTGAACATTAATTACCCGATAGAAAGTAATAGAAATTAATGTAAACTCTATTGTTTGTATTAATTATATTGTTTTTGAGGACATTATGTCGGTATTGATGTTGTATTAATATTAGACAATAAAGGAAATGTAAGTGATTTTGTCTTCTTAAATATTATTGTCGGGTGAAATTAATATCATAGTTGTTTTAAAAAGTTTTTATAAAATTGTTACAAACTGTTGTAAACCTGCTGAAGAGGTGCCTTCAGGTCCAAACACACAATCTGCAGGTGAAAATAAAGATATTTTGTTTTTGACTTTTGACTAAGATTTCCTCGGTTTGCTAATTAGATACTTCACCAGTGTAATAAGTCCTATTAATAACCATGTAGTTGTGTTCATGTTATATATATATACAGAAACGAAAAAAATAAGGACATAGAGATAAAAAGAATCTATTGTTTGTATATGATAATGCAAAATTAGATTTACAAACGTAAAGATACCAGTAAACTCCACATGGCAATTTCATTGGCGAATTGCGAACCAACGACCAGTGTACCAGTTAAGTAGTTTCGGTGTAAATAATATGGGTCCGTCAATTCGACCACTTGGGGGTATCTATTAACATTTACCCTAAAAACTTTTAACAATAGATTTGAAGTGTAATTATTTATTGGAGCAATCCGTAAGTGAGAAATTCTAAACTTTTCTTATCTTTTTATAAAATAAATTTTATCTCTTTTTTTATATCCTAAAGAATTTCTTTTATTAATAATAATGAAATAAATAAAATAAGAATAATGTCAAAGGTAGAAAATTGAAATCAAAATTTTATTCAGGGTTTACTTCAAGAAATGGGTATATAGGCCTACATTGTTACAAAGATTTTTATATATTTGTGGATAACTTTATCAATTGAATCGAATAATCTGTAAATATTCTAAGTCATGAATTCTGAATCCATACATCTTTATGACCCACCAATGTGGAACACTGGTCGTGGATTCGTGGCTAACAAATAGGTTGGGTGTGTGGATTTTCATCACAACTGGGTTTTCATCACATGTCTAACACATAAATAGGGCCAGTTTGCTATAAAAAGCTCTCTCAGAAGGTACCTTCCTTGGAAGATCTCAATTTTTTGGGTTTTCTTATCCTATTAATTCAAAGATCATAAAGACATATAGAGAAGTGAGACTATACGGAGTTGACAAGGAAGTGATACTGTATAAAGACGCTATATACATTGTCTTAATACATTGCAATGAAGATAATTCAAATAAAGAGAACACTTTAGTATTTTCAAATTAGAAACGTGCAAATAATTATGTTCTTATAAAAATTAAATAAAATCTACAAATATTATTTATAATAACAAAAATGTTTAATTTACACGTTCCATAACGATTGCAACAATAATTAATATTAACAATTTTATAGTAAGAAAGTTTTCACGTTATGTTTGAAATTATTTTTATTTTTTGTTTATTAACATTTCTATTTTAATTTATGCAATAATTCTTTTTACGTGCCTTTGTTTTTATACAATAAATTATTATTCTTATATAAAATCAGTCATAACTACATACTATAATAATTAAAATTGAGTAATTACATACATATATTTTTAATATTTGTTATAATTATAATATGTTTTAAAGCTGAATAATTGAATAATTCTCAGAATTTTTAAATTTTTCAGAAAATCGAATAAAATCTTTACTTACAAATCTCTAGAAGTTATTTTGTGCATTTTGGATGTTCTTCTTAGCCTCAACATGTAATTGAAGTAATAAAATGGCTCCGTGAAGTTCTAGTATAAATGAAAGAAAGTTAAGAAAGATATTTTATTATCCTGAAAGAAGCTTACAAAGAAAACATTAAAACTTAACAGAGGAAGATTTATATTTTTTAAGTTGAAAACTATTTATCAATGCCGTTCAGAATAGCTTCCAAAGATATAAAAGAAGTTTACAAGTTTAGTAGTTTCCAGCTTGATAACATGTTATCACATATTATCCTATTTTAACAAATCCACAAGGTATTTGACTGGTGTTTACTCGATGATATCAAAATGTTTCTTATAGAACTTCACACCAATTTCCTTAAGTAACTTGTTTTATTTATTTTTTCAAGCTACTCTCTATAATATTAGAATAAAAAAATAAATAAATAAGTAAAGTTTTAAAGTTCAACATCCATGAAACTATATTCGAATATTTAGCAAACCTCAGTGTTATAAAAATAAAAATTTGTTTAACAAAATATGCTGTTACTATATCAAGCACGAATGTATTTTGTCGTGATATTTTTAATAATATTTTCTTCAAAAATATCAAATTTTCTTTTCAATAACTTGCTTTTAGAACTTATCAGTTTAGTATAGTTCCTGCTCTACTTGTATTTTCTCAATGGAATGGATTAGTCTGAGGGATTTCTTACCTTCTAGATAGAAAACACGCTAGAACGAATCTGTACAAGTTATTGGAGACAAAATATTCGCTTTATAGAATACCTGAATTGCAATATATAGAAAATAACTCCAAACCATTCTCTACATGTAAGAGAAACTCTTTTAAACTGACCACATTTAAAGCATGAAAGAATGTCAGAAACTCTTCTGTGACATTGCTGTCAACAACGTTACATAAACAAATAAAATTTTATAAAATAAAAAATATACATTGTGTTCTATTTTTAAACTTTTTAATTATTAACTTTGAATAATTGAAGATCTTCTATTTCAATTATGCTCTTCTATCTAATATGCTCTATGCTATCTAATATGTTCTTCTATCTTTCTAATAGAAGAGCATATTCGCATTATAATAAAGATTTTTTAAAGTTTTATCAATATTTATTTGATTTACATTTAAAAATAATTAATTTTATATATAGCTTTTTTATTCAGTAGATTGTTTTTATGTGTTTATTTAGATACATAGAAATAAAATAATAAATGAAAACGAATAAAAATATAAATTGGTAATTAAAAGCAAAATTTAATTAAAATTTATTTATATGTCTTTGTGTGTTAGTACTGCATCATAATAAATTTATTATTTTAATTATTTTAAACGAAAATATAAAAAAATGTTTTCTTCTATTTTTTCCAATTAATTTTAATTTTCTTCTTCAAGATTTGATTCATTTTAATCTACTAAAAAGGTATTTTTTAATGAGAGTTATATAATAAAAGTCATTCCTTTATTTATTATAATATATTAATGAATTGTTTAAAATATCTCTTAATTTATATTTTTATTTCGAATAATCCATGATTTACGTATTGAAATCTAATATCTTAGAGTTTATTCCTAAGTTTATATATTGAAGTTTCTACTGAATATGCAATTCCCTTATTAAAATTTTCTTTCATATACAAGAATAGCTATTGTTTATATTGTAAAGTGCATAATTCCTGGAGGATTCTATTAATTATATCCATGTACGAATATTTTTTTTAAAATATGGTATATAGCTTAAGAATTACCTGGATTTCCTAAAATTGAAGATTATTTCATAGTTTTGCTATTAATGTTGATAAAAATAAATACTGTTTTAATTTTAAATAATATCTTCTATAGGTCTTCATGAAATAACGATGAAAGATTAGATGAGAAATTATATTTACTGATATATTTAAGTTTTAATCTCATTTTAATAACTAAAGCATCGATAATTAGATGAAGATAATATGCTTCCAGTATTTTAATTGACTTTCTCTACTATTTTTGACAATTAAGACAAACATAATTGTCAATTTAATTAAAGAAGTTCATCATTAAATCAATTGAATTGTATATCCACGTCAATTCCTTTGTACACGTATATAATGAAAAGATAAACCTAAATTTCTCAATGATTTGTAAGAAATTCTTCTTCCTCCTCCTATTTTTCCTCTTCTTCTTTTAAGAATAATATTTTTAATTAATATTTTTCATCATTTACATTCTTTAAGAATAAATATCTGAAAAAAATATATATATATGCATCTATATATCTGTGTTTTAAGATACGTGAGATGTTCACGTGCAACATCCTTTGAGTGTAAATTTTCATTTAAATCAGTTAAGTTATCAGCTAAGTAATATTTTTTCAAACATATTATTTTTATAGAAATTATTTAATAAAATACATTTAACGAATATATTTGAATTAAATTATTTCAATTATTTAACTAAATTAATTTTTCTTAAATTGTCCACGTCAATCACAGATTTTCCAGGTAATCCTACTTCTTAAACAATATGATAAAGTAGAATTCTAGAAAATTGCTCATAGAATTGTGCATCGTGATAAATGAATGGAGGAAAAAATTCTTTACGCGCAACAAGTGTATAGATTACTTATTTATAGTCAAAATTGTAATTTAAACTAAGCATAACTCGCATACAGAATCTAAATTTTGAATAAAAGAGATGAAAGAGAGAGAAAGAGATTAAAACACTTACATAATTTATAGAAACTCTATGTAATGCTTATAAAACTTTTAAATAAATAAATGTAAATATCAGAAAAATTGAGAGAGAAATTTGAATTAAAATGTAAACATATTCTTGGATTCTATAGCAGAAGTAGAACATTAAGTAAATAATTTTATATTGGTGGAAGACACATTAAAAACTGCATTAAAATTCTTCGTTTGAAGTTTCTGTCTTTATGTAAAATTAAAACATTAATCCTTTGATATATATAATTAAATTTAGCTTTAAATAGTAGCTGATCAAATATTTGAAGAGAAGGTAAATTTTAAATATATTTGTTTAAAAATTTTATATACAGTATATATAAATCATAGTCACAATTTAAAATGTGCTGATAGATAAATAAGAAATTTAATATTTAAATTACTTACGTAATATTTAAATAAGATTAATAATTCAGAATTACCCATTCTTTAATTTAAAAGTTTTGGTGCTCTTTAATGGGTGCACAAGGTATCAAGAATCTATTTAAATTATGTTAAATTCATTTAGATGCCCTAAGGGGTGTGATATATTAGTCTTGTTAAACAAAGAAATATAATAAAAATATAAGATAACATTTAAATTTACAGTTAATAATCTTTCATCCATTCAAAACAATTTAACTATTCAAATTGTTTTGAATGGATGAAAATTATTCAAAGAATGCCTTTTTAATTAGTATAGAACTATCAATAAATTATTTTATTTAAAAAAATATTATCAGTATTGACAAATATAACTTGAACTTATGATATATTTACCATAATTTTATATAAAAATTTAAATTACTTATGATAGTTTTATAAGTAATATAAAAGTATAATGTTATAATTTGATTAATTTATACATTAAACTCTTAGCATTACATTTTAATATTATAGTGTATTTATTTTTCTAAGAACTAATTTAAATAATACAAAAGTCCTTATAAAGCTTTATTGGATTTTATGTGAGCTTGATTATTGTTATTATTGCATTTCTCATTTTATAATTCGACTTTCATGAACGAAGATCAAGTAATTTACTTATTGTACTACTTCAGAACATAAATTCCAATGTTAAATGAATTTATCAATAGTTAAAGAATGAAATGTGAAATTAAAATGTAATTATTTAGCATCTGTTGATAAACAAATAAATTTTTTAAGGAAAAAAAACAGAATTGAAAATTAATTAAATTATTTCTTTAATAAACTTAACGTTTTCTCTGTATTTTAGTTATTACAAGGCATCAATAGCTGAAAAAAGTATTGTAATAGAATTCAAACTGTTATAGCGAATAAAATTTTAATTAAGACAAAATTTATTACTTTCATTAATTATTTTGTTATTTTAATATTTTAACAAACAAGGAGTTTGTTGAATAATTTAAAAGTAGATAATAATCCTTCTATCAATTCCAAGAGGAAAAAGAAAGATGAACATTAATTTGAGAGTAAACAAAATTAATTTTTTTTCTAATTTAATTAGATTTAACAAACAAATATTTGTTAAATCACAAATAAATAACAAATAAATATTTGTTAAATCTAATTATCATGATTTAATATTTCTTTATAATTTTAGATTTTTTTATTTTGGAGATATAAATTACTTTATATTATACTTTTTATTACCTTATTTATATTATAAAGTAAATTTTATGCTCTTATCAAAAATAAATTTCCATTTTTTAAGATTAAGAATTCAAAAAATAGACTTTTGTTATGAATTCTTAAACATGAACTTAAATGAATTACTAAAATACAATATGACAGTACAGACTTTTATGTTACAAAGACCAATAGGGCGTTAGAACATGTGTCATAATCATGGCTCCAACTCTGGCTCATCTTCAGATGAATTTTCTGGCTCCGACTTCAGGTCCAGATTCAACCAAACATTTAATTTTTGTGTGAAATTCTTTGGGATTGGAGCATATTATTCAAAATAATTTTTAAATCAATTTATTTAGAATCTGTTTCTAGTGTTCTATAAATATTATATACGTCTGTAAACAATAGAAATAGATCTTTTGATCACAAATAACAATAATTAATTTTAGCATTATCATCCAAACTCAGAATAAACATATTTTTTAATTAATTAATGACAGAGTGCCTATGACCGAAATAAAAAACTGTTCATTTCACATTAGGATTCAAGAAATTATTTGGGCCTTAATACAACAATCACTTACAATAGCCCAGAATTAATGAAATAGCATTATTTATATATTGTATGCACTGTATGTTTAAATAATATTATAGGCTACGTGTTGTATGATACGTGTTCTATGATAATTGTTTTAAATTCAGTATTTTATACAAGAATTAAAAACATAAATATCGAAAAAAGATTTGTAAATGTATTCATTTTATTGATGTTTTTGTAGAATTCTCTTTTAATACTTTATAGGCCTAATTACAAAAGTTTTACATGTGTTGTAAAATATAGGCTTTTTTCGATTGATTGGGATTTCGAACATTTTTATACGTAAATTTGACGTCATATATTAGAATTTTTCAATGTAAAACTGACGTAATGACGACTATTTGACGTAAAAATGAATGCACTTTTGAACGAACCACTTGAACGTACTTTACATTTGATATTTTAAAAACACGCAAAAAATTAGAAATTCTAGTTAAACCTGCATATAAATTTCTATTTGAAATGAGTATTCATTAATAATTTAATTTAAATCTAAGTTTGTCATAATTCAAATTGTATAACATTTGAATGATGTTTTAACTTCACAAAAGAATTAAAAGCTATTCAAACATCGACGTATAGCGTTATTAATTACAATTGGTATACATTAATTCTGTTTATTTCTGAAAAATAATAAGAATATTTTAGGAATTTTTCCCTTGTCGTCTGTCAGAAATATAAGTTACAAAATGTTTTAATATTGCAAACTAATTTGGTTTGGCAATACAGCAACGCAACACATGGGCGATCTGCCAAGAGGAGGCGCCTTTCGAGAGGACGTTTAAGGAAACTGTTCCTATTTAGGCGTTAGATATGTGAAGGAAACTAGAAAAATTTCGTGTGACAGTGTTTAGTGGTTTTATTTTGCAAAGTGAAAAGCCCAAAAGTTTTTAAAAAATAGCTGAAGAAATACATATAAGCACAAAAAACAATCAGATCCGGAGCTGGAGCCAAGACCATTTTAAATAATATATGAATCCAGGCTCCTGTTTCAGCTCCAGCAGAAATGAAAACTCGACTAGTTCAAACTCTAGCTCCAAAGCCTGAGAACCGGTATCTGTTACATCACTACAATAGCCAAAATCAATGTAAATTCATATTGAGAATATGACATTAAAGAATATAATTGTGCCAAAATTTGACGTTTTTCTGTCTAATTTTACTTAAACCAATCATCGTTTGATTAATTATTAATAAAACCAATTTATCATTGAGCTGCAATTTGAAAAAAAAATTGCAGATCTTTAAATTTCCACTGTCGACCATCTGTCTGTATTTACGTAATCTGAAGAAAGAAGTTACATAGATGAAAGACGAAAAAAGAGGTGGGAACCGTATGGGCAAAAGGCCCTGATTAACTATTGAAACGTACGATGCAAACCAGAAGTCATGTTATTTTAATTCAAAACTTTTTCCTAAAAGGTGAATAGATTAGATAGATGAGCGGCACAACTCTATTATTGAAGGAAAAGAATGATGTACAGGGCAAGATACCACTAATTTGAGATGAAGAGCATATACTTTAAATTAGATAAGTTAAAAATATGAGTAAAAAATTCCATTCCGGCATTTTGACGATGTCACAATAAATAATTGCTCGTTCAAACTTTATGTTCAAAATTTTTTATTACATTATTACGTAATAAAGTTTAATACGTAATTTATTTTATTCAATTAAATAGACTACAAGGAATTTATAAGTTTAGAAAATGAAAAAACGTTAATCTGGATGAATGTCTGTAGACTTTTCAACTTTAAATAAGGTCAAAATTGCCGAATGTTTATCAAAGAGAACTTTTGAAAATTGCATTCGAATGCATTTTCTTTATTCAAAATGCACTGAAAATAACTAAACGACAGAAAATTTATCCTATTAAATAATTAATAATATAAAGCTATTGCAGCCTGGCATTACATATTTATATATTTACAATTTTCTCTCTGATGGTGGAATAAACTACTGATTAGTCTATTCATTCTTTATGTATGAAGCATGCATTCAAGCAAATTCCAAACATCTTCTGATGTTTCACTCGTGCAAAAATTAAATTAAAATATAAAAAAGTTATTAAAATATTTTTATAAATCCCAATAAAAGTTTTAAAAANATCTAAGTTTGTCATAATTCAAATTGTATAACATTTGAATGATGTTTTAACTTCACAAAAGAATTAAAAGCTATTCAAACATCGACGTATAGCGTTATTAATTACAATTGGTATACATTAATTCTGTTTATTTCTGAAAAATAATAAGAATATTTTAGGAATTTTTCCCTTGTCGTCTGTCAGAAATATAAGTTACAAAATGTTTTAATATTGCAAACTAATTTGGTTTGGCAATACAGCAACGCAACACATGGGCGATCTGCCAAGAGGAGGCGCCTTTCGAGAGGACGTTTAAGGAAACTGTTCCTATTTAGGCGTTAGATATGTGAAGGAAACTAGAAAAATTTCGTGTGACAGTGTTTAGTGGTTTTATTTTGCAAAGTGAAAAGCCCAAAAGTTTTTAAAAAATAGCTGAAGAAATACATATAAGCACAAAAAACAATCAGATCCGGAGCTGGAGCCAAGACCATTTTAAATAATATATGAATCCAGGCTCCTGTTTCAGCTCCAGCAGAAATGAAAACTCGACTAGTTCAAACTCTAGCTCCAAAGCCTGAGAACCGGTATCTGTTACATCACTACAATAGCCAAAATCAATGTAAATTCATATTGAGAATATGACATTAAAGAATATAATTGTGCCAAAATTTGACGTTTTTCTGTCTAATTTTACTTAAACCAATCATCGTTTGATTAATTATTAATAAAACCAATTTATCATTGAGCTGCAATTTGAAAAAAAAATTGCAGATCTTTAAATTTCCACTGTCGACCATCTGTCTGTATTTACGTAATCTGAAGAAAGAAGTTACATAGATGAAAGACGAAAAAAGAGGTGGGAACCGTATGGGCAAAAGGCCCTGATTAACTATTGAAACGTACGATGCAAACCAGAAGTCATGTTATTTTAATTCAAAACTTTTTCCTAAAAGGTGAATAGATTAGATAGATGAGCGGCACAACTCTATTATTGAAGGAAAAGAATGATGTACAGGGCAAGATACCACTAATTTGAGATGAAGAGCATATACTTTAAATTAGATAAGTTAAAAATATGAGTAAAAAATTCCATTCCGGCATTTTGACGATGTCACAATAAATAATTGCTCGTTCAAACTTTATGTTCAAAATTTTTTATTACATTATTACGTAATAAAGTTTAATACGTAATTTATTTTATTCAATTAAATAGACTACAAGGAATTTATAAGTTTAGAAAATGAAAAAACGTTAATCTGGATGAATGTCTGTAGACTTTTCAACTTTAAATAAGGTCAAAATTGCCGAATGTTTATCAAAGAGAACTTTTGAAAATTGCATTCGAATGCATTTTCTTTATTCAAAATGCACTGAAAATAACTAAACGACAGAAAATTTATCCTATTAAATAATTAATAATATAAAGCTATTGCAGCCTGGCATTACATATTTATATATTTACAATTTTCTCTCTGATGGTGGAATAAACTACTGATTAGTCTATTCATTCTTTATGTATGAAGCATGCATTCAAGCAAATTCCAAACATCTTCTGATGTTTCACTCGTGCAAAAATTAAATTAAAATATAAAAAAGTTATTAAAATATTTTTATAAATCCCAATAAAAGTTTTAAAAAATATTACTGTTTATTTTCTTTAAATAATGAGACGATAAAAAAATATATAAATGTTACAATGTTCAGAAAGAATGCTTTTATATTATTAAATTTTAAAATATTTTGATTTTAAATAAAAAAAATTAAGAATTTTTCTATAATATCCAGTGTTTTATCTATCTACATCACAAGTTTTTGTTTTATATTTCTTCATGATATTACTATAATTTTAATAATGGATCTTCTTTCTAGATCATTTCATAGAATTAATTGAAAACCATGCATCTCAAGCAAACTTTATTACGTGAAAAAGGAAAAATAAGTTATTTTCACTCCAATTTTTACTGTGGAAAAATTTATTCCCTTGTACGAAAAAAGTGTTCTCTTCTATAATATTGATCTTATTTTTACAGTAAAGAAAAAAATTTGTTTTTATTCTTGGCAAAAATTTAGGAAGCTGCTTATAATTTCTCCCAAGTCCTCAGTGAAAATATAATTTTTTTTTAAATTTTATTATAAGGTAGATAATAAATACAGTATTGTTATTCATAAAGGATAAATAGAATGTTGCTGCAAGCTTTCAATGATGTTTGAAGGTAGCAAGAATATGCTTTTGGGGACTTATATGAGATTTTAAGCATAATTCTTTAGAACTTTTGACTGAGAGGACCACTTGTAACACATCTTCACAGGACTAGAAAAAGGCAAAAATAAAGAAATGAAAAAATAAAAATCTATAACATTTCAGAATAAATGGCCATGTTTGTAAGAGTCAAAAACATTCTAAAAGCAACAAACACTACAAAAAAATTTATCATGGATTATAATAATTAGTAGAAAAGTTTGTTCAATTTAACTTCATTTAGCACAGCTTTTAGCTGTTTATTATAACAATAATTAACATTAAGCTTGATAAAATTAATTTGAAAAACAAATTTAATTAATAAAATTAAACGGGTTCAAATCTAATTATGATTCAATTTTTTCTAACTCTGGATTTTTTTTTTCTTTATTTGCAATTATTGAAAAATCTATAAAAACTTAAGAAAGTGTATGCATAGAATTAATTGTACACTACCATTTAAAAGTATAGTATTTAAAGGAGCTATAAATTATAGATCCTATATTAAAAATATACGGCATCTGTAACTTATAGCTCCTGTAAAATACCCATAACATTCTATATAAAACAATATTTATACAGAGACAGATTTATATTATTACATTTCTTCAAACTTTTCTCGATTTAAAATAGATAAAGTTATCTCGCTGCCTAATTTTTGTCCATCAATATGTAGGTCTATAATCACTCAAAATTGTCCTCCTATTAGTTGACGTCATTTTACTCTTTGCTATTACGTAAAAATACAGTAATTACGTCATACTGACGACAATAGTACACCATTCTAAAGAAACAATTTCGTATTGCTATCACTGTATTGCTGCTGTATGAAGAACACGTGCCAATAGACACGACTTTATAATAATTAATCCTATTTTTAATTTTTTTCTCTATTATCTTCTCTGGAGTCTTATTATCGTACACTGTATTCATCTTTATTAAAAGTAAAGTCTCATAGTTAACATCCATCAAGTTATCAAAATTATATTAGGGATGAAATGAATAGAAATTAATTATTCTCGATACTTTGACATTAGCTTTCATCTCAGAAATTAACTTAGTTCTACAATAATTTAAATCGAATGAAACTAAGAAAATAAAAGAAATATTTTAAATAAATTAATTTGTAAATATTATTCATACGTATTANAATTTATAATAAACTAAGAAACGAAATTAATAATTTAATTTAAATAAACTCTTAGCATTACATTTTAATATTATAGTGTATTTATTTTTCTAAGAACTAATTTAAATAATACAAAAGTCCTTATAAAGCTTTATTGGATTTTATGTGAGCTTGATTATTGTTATTATTGCATTTCTCATTTTATAATTCGACTTTCATGAACGAAGATCAAGTAATTTACTTATTGTACTACTTCAGAACATAAATTCCAATGTTAAATGAATTTATCAATAGTTAAAGAATGAAATGTGAAATTAAAATGTAATTATTTAGCATCTGTTGATAAACAAATAAATTTTTTAAGGAAAAAAAACAGAATTGAAAATTAATTAAATTATTTCTTTAATAAACTTAACGTTTTCTCTGTATTTTAGTTATTACAAGGCATCAATAGCTGATCTTAATTTATATTTTTATTTCGAATAATCCATGATTTACGTATTGAAATCTAATATCTTAGAGTTTATTCCTAAGTTTATATATTGAAGTTTCTACTGAATATGCAATTCCCTTATTAAAATTTTCTTTCATATACAAGAATAGCTATTGTTTATATTGTAAAGTGCATAATTCCTGGAGGATTCTATTAATTATATCCATGTACGAATATTTTTTTTAAAATATGGTATATAGCTTAAGAATTACCTGGATTTCCTAAAATTGAAGATTATTTCATAGTTTTGCTATTAATGTTGATAAAAATAAATACTGTTTTAATTTTAAATAATATCTTCTATAGGTCTTCATGAAATAACGATGAAAGATTAGATGAGAAATTATATTTACTGATATATTTAAGTTTTAATCTCATTTTAATAACTAAAGCATCGATAATTAGATGAAGATAATATGCTTCCAGTATTTTAATTGACTTTCTCTACTATTTTTGACAATTAAGACAAACATAATTGTCAATTTAATTAAAGAAGTTCATCATTAAATCAATTGAATTGTATATCCACGTCAATTCCTTTGTACACGTATATAATGAAAAGATAAACCTAAATTTCTCAATGATTTGTAAGAAATTCTTCTTCCTCCTCCTATTTTTCCTCTTCTTCTTTTAAGAATAATATTTTTAATTAATATTTTTCATCATTTACATTCTTTAAGAATAAATATCTGAAAAAAATATATATATATGCATCTATATATCTGTGTTTTAAGATACGTGAGATGTTCACGTGCAACATCCTTTGAGTGTAAATTTTCATTTAAATCAGTTAAGTTATCAGCTAAGTAATATTTTTTCAAACATATTATTTTTATAGAAATTATTTAATAAAATACATTTAACGAATATATTTGAATTAAATTATTTCAATTATTTAACTAAATTAATTTTTCTTAAATTGTCCACGTCAATCACAGATTTTCCAGGTAATCCTACTTCTTAAACAATATGATAAAGTAGAATTCTAGAAAATTGCTCATAGAATTGTGCATCGTGATAAATGAATGGAGGAAAAAATTCTTTACGCGCAACAAGTGTATAGATTACTTATTTATAGTCAAAATTGTAATTTAAACTAAGCATAACTCGCATACAGAATCTAAATTTTGAATAAAAGAGATGAAAGAGAGAGAAAGAGATTAAAACACTTACATAATTTATAGAAACTCTATGTAATGCTTATAAAACTTTTAAATAAATAAATGTAAATATCAGAAAAATTGAGAGAGAAATTTGAATTAAAATGTAAACATATTCTTGGATTCTATAGCAGAAGTAGAACATTAAGTAAATAATTTTATATTGGTGGAAGACACATTAAAAACTGCATTAAAATTCTTCGTTTGAAGTTTCTGTCTTTATGTAAAATTAAAACATTAATCCTTTGATATATATAATTAAATTTAGCTTTAAATAGTAGCTGATCAAATATTTGAAGAGAAGGTAAATTTTAAATATATTTGTTTAAAAATTTTATATACAGTATATATAAATCATAGTCACAATTTAAAATGTGCTGATAGATAAATAAGAAATTTAATATTTAAATTACTTACGTAATATTTAAATAAGATTAATAATTCAGAATTACCCATTCTTTAATTTAAAAGTTTTGGTGCTCTTTAATGGGTGCACAAGGTATCAAGAATCTATTTAAATTATGTTAAATTCATTTAGATGCCCTAAGGGGTGTGATATATTAGTCTTGTTAAACAAAGAAATATAATAAAAATATAAGATAACATTTAAATTTACAGTTAATAATCTTTCATCCATTCAAAACAATTTAACTATTCAAATTGTTTTGAATGGATGAAAATTATTCAAAGAATGCCTTTTTAATTAGTATAGAACTATCAATAAATTATTTTATTTAAAAAAATATTATCAGTATTGACAAATATAACTTGAACTTATGATATATTTACCATAATTTTATATAAAAATTTAAATTACTTATGATAGTTTTATAAGTAATATAAAAGTATAATGTTATAATTTGATTAATTTATACATTAAACTCTTAGCATTACATTTTAATATTATAGTGTATTTATTTTTCTAAGAACTAATTTAAATAATACAAAAGTCCTTATAAAGCTTTATTGGATTTTATGTGAGCTTGATTATTGTTATTATTGCATTTCTCATTTTATAATTCGACTTTCATGAACGAAGATCAAGTAATTTACTTATTGTACTACTTCAGAACATAAATTCCAATGTTAAATGAATTTATCAATAGTTAAAGAATGAAATGTGAAATTAAAATGTAATTATTTAGCATCTGTTGATAAACAAATAAATTTTTTAAGGAAAAAAAACAGAATTGAAAATTAATTAAATTATTTCTTTAATAAACTTAACGTTTTCTCTGTATTTTAGTTATTACAAGGCATCAATAGCTGAAAAAAGTATTGTAATAGAATTCAAACTGTTATAGCGAATAAAATTTTAATTAAGACAAAATTTATTACTTTCATTAATTATTTTGTTATTTTAATATTTTAACAAACAAGGAGTTTGTTGAATAATTTAAAAGTAGATAATAATCCTTCTATCAATTCCAAGAGGAAAAAGAAAGATGAACATTAATTTGAGAGTAAACAAAATTAATTTTTTTTCTAATTTAATTAGATTTAACAAACAAATATTTGTTAAATCACAAATAAATAACAAATAAATATTTGTTAAATCTAATTATCATGATTTAATATTTCTTTATAATTTTAGATTTTTTTATTTTGGAGATATAAATTACTTTATATTATACTTTTTATTACCTTATTTATATTATAAAGTAAATTTTATGCTCTTATCAAAAATAAATTTCCATTTTTTAAGATTAAGAATTCAAAAAATAGACTTTTGTTATGAATTCTTAAACATGAACTTAAATGAATTACTAAAATACAATATGACAGTACAGACTTTTATGTTACAAAGACCAATAGGGCGTTAGAACATGTGTCATAATCATGGCTCCAACTCTGGCTCATCTTCAGATGAATTTTCTGGCTCCGACTTCAGGTCCAGATTCAACCAAACATTTAATTTTTGTGTGAAATTCTTTGGGATTGGAGCATATTATTCAAAATAATTTTTAAATCAATTTATTTAGAATCTGTTTCTAGTGTTCTATAAATATTATATACGTCTGTAAACAATAGAAATAGATCTTTTGATCACAAATAACAATAATTAATTTTAGCATTATCATCCAAACTCAGAATAAACATATTTTTTAATTAATTAATGACAGAGTGCCTATGACCGAAATAAAAAACTGTTCATTTCACATTAGGATTCAAGAAATTATTTGGGCCTTAATACAACAATCACTTACAATAGCCCAGAATTAATGAAATAGCATTATTTATATATTGTATGCACTGTATGTTTAAATAATATTATAGGCTACGTGTTGTATGATACGTGTTCTATGATAATTGTTTTAAATTCAGTATTTTATACAAGAATTAAAAACATAAATATCGAAAAAAGATTTGTAAATGTATTCATTTTATTGATGTTTTTGTAGAATTCTCTTTTAATACTTTATAGGCCTAATTACAAAAGTTTTACATGTGTTGTAAAATATAGGCTTTTTTCGATTGATTGGGATTTCGAACATTTTTATACGTAAATTTGACGTCATATATTAGAATTTTTCAATGTAAAACTGACGTAATGACGACTATTTGACGTAAAAATGAATGCACTTTTGAACGAACCACTTGAACGTACTTTACATTTGATATTTTAAAAACACGCAAAAAATTAGAAATTCTAGTTAAACCTGCATATAAATTTCTATTTGAAATGAGTATTCATTAATAATTTAATTTAAATCTAAGTTTGTCATAATTCAAATTGTATAACATTTGAATGATGTTTTAACTTCACAAAAGAATTAAAAGCTATTCAAACATCGACGTATAGCGTTATTAATTACAATTGGTATACATTAATTCTGTTTATTTCTGAAAAATAATAAGAATATTTTAGGAATTTTTCCCTTGTCGTCTGTCAGAAATATAAGTTACAAAATGTTTTAATATTGCAAACTAATTTGGTTTGGCAATACAGCAACGCAACACATGGGCGATCTGCCAAGAGGAGGCGCCTTTCGAGAGGACGTTTAAGGAAACTGTTCCTATTTAGGCGTTAGATATGTGAAGGAAACTAGAAAAATTTCGTGTGACAGTGTTTAGTGGTTTTATTTTGCAAAGTGAAAAGCCCAAAAGTTTTTAAAAAATAGCTGAAGAAATACATATAAGCACAAAAAACAATCAGATCCGGAGCTGGAGCCAAGACCATTTTAAATAATATATGAATCCAGGCTCCTGTTTCAGCTCCAGCAGAAATGAAAACTCGACTAGTTCAAACTCTAGCTCCAAAGCCTGAGAACCGGTATCTGTTACATCACTACAATAGCCAAAATCAATGTAAATTCATATTGAGAATATGACATTAAAGAATATAATTGTGCCAAAATTTGACGTTTTTCTGTCTAATTTTACTTAAACCAATCATCGTTTGATTAATTATTAATAAAACCAATTTATCATTGAGCTGCAATTTGAAAAAAAAATTGCAGATCTTTAAATTTCCACTGTCGACCATCTGTCTGTATTTACGTAATCTGAAGAAAGAAGTTACATAGATGAAAGACGAAAAAAGAGGTGGGAACCGTATGGGCAAAAGGCCCTGATTAACTATTGAAACGTACGATGCAAACCAGAAGTCATGTTATTTTAATTCAAAACTTTTTCCTAAAAGGTGAATAGATTAGATAGATGAGCGGCACAACTCTATTATTGAAGGAAAAGAATGATGTACAGGGCAAGATACCACTAATTTGAGATGAAGAGCATATACTTTAAATTAGATAAGTTAAAAATATGAGTAAAAAATTCCATTCCGGCATTTTGACGATGTCACAATAAATAATTGCTCGTTCAAACTTTATGTTCAAAATTTTTTATTACATTATTACGTAATAAAGTTTAATACGTAATTTATTTTATTCAATTAAATAGACTACAAGGAATTTATAAGTTTAGAAAATGAAAAAACGTTAATCTGGATGAATGTCTGTAGACTTTTCAACTTTAAATAAGGTCAAAATTGCCGAATGTTTATCAAAGAGAACTTTTGAAAATTGCATTCGAATGCATTTTCTTTATTCAAAATGCACTGAAAATAACTAAACGACAGAAAATTTATCCTATTAAATAATTAATAATATAAAGCTATTGCAGCCTGGCATTACATATTTATATATTTACAATTTTCTCTCTGATGGTGGAATAAACTACTGATTAGTCTATTCATTCTTTATGTATGAAGCATGCATTCAAGCAAATTCCAAACATCTTCTGATGTTTCACTCGTGCAAAAATTAAATTAAAATATAAAAAAGTTATTAAAATATTTTTATAAATCCCAATAAAAGTTTTAAAAATATTACTGTTTATTTTCTTTAAATAATGATACGATAAAAAAATATATAAATGTTACAATGTTCAGAAAGAATGCTTTTATATTATTAAATTTTAAAATATTTTGATTTTAAATAAAAAAAATTAAGAATTTTTCTATAATATCCAGTGTTTTATCTATCTACATCACAAGTTTTTGTTTTATATTTCTTCATGATATTACTATAATTTTAATAATGGATCTTCTTTCTAGATCATTTCATAGAATTAATTGAAAACCATGCATCTCAAGCAAACTTTATTACGTGAAAAAGGAAAAATAAGTTATTTTCACTCCAATTTTTACTGTGGAAAAATTTATTCCCTTGTACGAAAAAAGTGTTCTCTTCTATAATATTGATCTTATTTTTACAGTAAAGAAAAAAATTTGTTTTTATTCTTGGCAAAAATTTAGGAAGCTGCTTATAATTTCTCCCAAGTCCTCAGTGAAAATATAATTTTTTTTTAAATTTTATTATAAGGTAGATAATAAATACAGTATTGTTATTCATAAAGGATAAATAGAATGTTGCTGCAAGCTTTCAATGATGTTTGAAGGTAGCAAGAATATGCTTTTGGGGACTTATATGAGATTTTAAGCATAATTCTTTAGAACTTTTGACTGAGAGGACCACTTGTAACACATCTTCACAGGACTAGAAAAAGGCAAAAATAAAGAAATGAAAAAATAAANCCATCTATAATATATATGATATAACTTTCTATATATATATATTTTTTTTCTTTTGAAGTTATTTTTAAGTTTATATTTAAGCCTTCAAAACAACGATACTTTTTCTTCGATTTTTTATGTAGCCTATAATAAATATTTAATGAACGTGATTTATATATATTATAATCTATAAAAATAGAAAATAAAGTATTTTTAATTATCTACTAACTTTTTTTGGGACATATTTTAATTAAAGAAGTGAAGTGATAGAAACATTTTATAAGACATTTCACATTTCTCTTAATTTGATAAGTGCGTAATATAATTAATTAAAATAAAAGAATATTTAATATAATGTTAATATATTGGTACTTTGGAACTCGAACGAACACCCAGAAGTCGAACAACTTGGAATTCGAACACTTTTCGTCCCAAAAATTCGAACTTTTCTTGGAACTCAAACAAAAAGATGGTCATACTGTACGGATGTATGATTGAGCTTTGTTGACAGATTGTGTTAATTTTTGTTCTGGGCTATTTGCTACATTTTGGGTTAAAAACAATGAAAATTCCTTACTTTATAAATTTGTTGACACGATTTTGGGACACGTGTTGAATAAGTCCAGCCGCACTCAGTTTATCTTCTTAATTTTATTGCATTATTTACTTTTTTAATTCTTTTCACACTATTATTATTTTTTTATTGTTTTATGCATTAATTATGGTATTCACTTCTGTTATTTTAGCTTAAATTATGAGTTTTTAGAACTAAAGTGGCATTTTTTTATTTGGGAATGAATTAATTCACCTTATATTATTCGTTTTTGAAAAAATTGTTTCGGAACTCAAACGTTCTCCAGGAACGAATTAACTTCGTGTTCTGGATACCACTGTATTTTTCTAGTATACTGTAATAAATACAGAATAATTTATCCAGCAGAACTTTTAAAAACAGTGTTTAAATTTTCTATTTCTTTTTCTAATTTAATATATCTTTCAAATACAAACGTTAATAAATAAAGAATAAAACTTATATAATTTATAATAATTATTTCTATAGATCACAAGAAAAACATTTTTTGTAATAAACAAACACTGAAAACACATAAGGAACGCTTAAAAAACAAGTTTGTGTGTTTAATTAATTAACGGTTAACTCATCAAGTTGACAAAAGATAATTGCTTTTGCTGTCATCTTAACTTAGTTCTTCAACAGATGTGTAAAGATAGTCCAACAATTAGGTGAGTTTCTTAAACATAGTTCAGAAAATTTCTGAAATATATAATTTTAAAAAGCACATGCAAATAATAAGGAACGCCATAAAAACATGCTGGCTTATGTTTTTGTGTGTTACTTTAATTTAATTTAATTAAGCTTTAATTAATCAATAAAGAATACAAATTTATATAATTTATAATCATTATTTCTCTAGATTATAAGAAAAACATTATTTTTTAAAAACTTAAAAACAAGTTTGTGTGTTTATGTATTCGTTATTTATGTGTGTGTCCTTTAAAAATGTATTTTTCTGAAATTTTCTGAGCTATTTTTGAAGAAACTCGCCTAATTGTTGGGCTATCTTTACACATCTGTTGAACAGCAAAGTTAAGATGACAGCAAAAGCAATTATCTTTTGTCATGTTGAAGAGTTAAACCTTTCTTCGAAACTAATGAATTAAAAATGAATATTTCCTTGTGTCCATTCACTTTTTGACAGGAAATAAACGTGAGTTTTCGAATTCACTCCCCCCTGCAGAGTTCTAAATTCTTTACACAATTCAAAGAATAATTAATCACAGAAAAACTTTTAATATTTCTTAACCATAAAAATGTTTTATCAAGAATTCTCAAACATATCATAAATCTTTCAGCAAATAACTAAAGAAAACTATTGAATATAACTAAAATTGAATTTGCATTATTCGTATGTCTTATAAAATAACTATTTATTTATTTACAAGAATATTATTATAAACAATGATTAAAGTGTTTTTATTGTCTGTTTTATTAGACCTTGCGAAATATTTTGTTTCGTAACAATATTTATTCACGAATAAAATCGAAAGTCGCATTTTTTTTATCTTAAAATTATTCCATAAAAAGATATTTAAAAAAGTTAATATAAATTCTATAAATAAAAAGTATTATTTTATCAAAAAGTTTGTATAAAAACACTGATGACATATGATCATCACTTGATATCTTTTATTTGTATCTGATACAACAGAAAAATGTCATCTATTTTTACAACTGATTGAATTTTTATCGATTTTAAAAAAATCCTTTATAGCCTATTATCAATGTGTGTTTGTATATCTATTCGAAAATTCACTCAAAAACTCGAACTTCTCTATAATGATAAGTTTGACGAAAGGTGATACGAATCATCCACATGCCAACAAAATTTCACCTTATATATTTAAAAAATAGATCGAACAGCTTACTACACAATCCAGCTTTCTTCCATTTATTTCTATTTGGCTTCCTCTATACGATCAAATTGAAATATAGACAGCTTTCTAATCTTTGACCAGGAAATACATATTATATTCGAAGCGCGCGATAAAACTGTTAGTGATTGGCATGCAACTCTTCTATCTACTCGTTCGCATTGACCAGATGGTGTTTCTTCTTTGTATCCACAACGTAAACATATTTATTACGTATATAAAAAATCTACCAGTATTTTCTATCAAATAAGTTCGGGAAAGACTATTTCAATAAGTCGAACGTAAAGTGTTCTGGTATCAAAGAACATTAATTTTTTTCTATCATTTCTTAAATAATAAAAGGTGTTGTTTCTAACTTTTTTTGGGACATATTTTAATTAAAGAAGTGAAGTGATAGAAACATTTTATAAGACATTTCACATTTCTCTTAATTTGATAAGTGCGTAATATAATTAATTAAAATAAAAGAATATTTAATATAATGTTAATATATTGGTACTTTGGAACTCGAACGAACACCCAGAAGTCGAACAACTTGGAATTCGAACACTTTTCGTCCCAAAAATTCGAACTTTTCTTGGAACTCAAACAAAAAGATGGTCATACTGTACGGATGTATGATTGAGCTTTGTTGACAGATTGTGTTAATTTTTGTTCTGGGCTATTTGCTACATTTTGGGTTAAAAACAATGAAAATTCCTTACTTTATAAATTTGTTGACACGATTTTGGGACACGTGTTGAATAAGTCCAGCCGCACTCAGTTTATCTTCTTAATTTTATTGCATTATTTACTTTTTTAATTCTTTTCACACTATTATTATTTTTTTATTGTTTTATGCATTAATTATGGTATTCACTTCTGTTATTTTAGCTTAAATTATGAGTTTTTAGAACTAAAGTGGCATTTTTTTATTTGGGAATGAATTAATTCACCTTATATTATTCGTTTTTGAAAAAATTGTTTCGGAACTCAAACGTTCTCCAGGAACGAATTAACTTCGTGTTCTGGATACCACTGTATTTTTCTAGTATACTGTAATAAATACAGAATAATTTATCCAGCAGAACTTTTAAAAACAGTGTTTAAATTTTCTATTTCTTTTTCTAATTTAATATATCTTTCAAATACAAACGTTAATAAATAAAGAATAAAACTTATATAATTTATAATAATTATTTCTATAGATCACAAGAAAAACATTTTTTGTAATAAACAAACACTGAAAACACATAAGGAACGCTTAAAAAACAAGTTTGTGTGTTTAATTAATTAACGGTTAACTCATCAAGTTGACAAAAGATAATTGCTTTTGCTGTCATCTTAACTTTGCTGTTCAACAGATGTGTAAAGATAGTCCAACAATTAGGTGAGTTTCTTAAACACAGTTCAGAAAATTTCTGAAATATATAATTTTAAAAAGCACATGCAAATAATAAGGAACGCCATAAAAACATGCTGGCTTATGTTTTTGTGTGTTACTTTAATTTAATTTAATTAAGCTTTAATTAATCAATAAAGAATACAAATTTATATAATTTATAATCATTATTTCTCTAGATTATAAGAAAAACATTATTTTTTAAAAACTTAAAAACAAGTTTGTGTGTTTATGTATTCGTTATTTATGTGTGTGTCCTTTAAAAATGTATTTTTCTGAAATTTTCTGAGCTATTTTTGAAGAAACTCGCCTAATTGTTGGGCTATCTTTACACATCTGTTGAACAGCAAAGTTAAGATGACAGCAAAAGCAATTATCTTTTGTCATGTTGAAGAGTTAAACCTTTCTTCGAAACTAATGAATTAAAAATGAATATTTCCTTGTGTCCATTCACTTTTTGACAGGAAATAAACGTGAGTTTTCGAATTCACTCCCCCCTGCAAAGAGTTCTAAATTCTTTACACAATTCAAAGAATAATTAATCACAGAAAAACTTTTAATATTTCTTAACCATAAAAATGTTTTATCAAGAATTCTCAAACATATCATAAATCTTTCAGCAAATAACTAAAGAAAACTATTGAATATAACTAAAATTGAATTTGCATTATTCGTATGTCTTATAAAATAACTATTTATTTATTTACAAGAATATTATTATAAACAATGATTAAAGTGTTTTTATTGTCTGTTTTATTAGACCTTGCGAAATATTTTGTTTCGTAACAATATTTATTCACGAATAAAATCGAAAGTCGCATTTTTTTTATCTTAAAATTATTCCATAAAAAGATATTTAAAAAAGTTAATATAAATTCTATAAATAAAAAGTATTATTTTATCAAAAAGTTTGTATAAAAACACTGATGACATATGATCATCACTTGATATCTTTTATTTGTATCTGATACAACAGAAAAATGTCATCTATTTTTACAACTGATTGAATTTTTATCGATTTTAAAAAAAATCCTTTATAGCCTATTATCAATGTGTGTTTGTATATCTATTCGAAAATTCACTCAAAAACTCGAACTTCTCTATAATGATAAGTTTGACGAAAGGTGATACGAATCATCCACATGCCAACAAAATTTCACCTTATATATTTAAAAAATAGATCGAACAGCTTACTACACAATCCAGCTTTCTTCCATTTATTTCTATTTGGCTTCCTCTATACGATCAAATTGAAATATAGACAGCTTTCTAATCTTTGACCAGGAAATACATATTATATTCGAAGCGCGCGATAAAACTGTTAGTGATTGGCATGCAACTCTTCTATCTACTCGTTCGCATTGACCAGATGGTGTTTCTTCTTTGTATCCACAACGTAAACATATTTATTACGTATATAAAAAATCTACCAGTATTTTCTATCAAATAAGTTCGGGAAAGACTATTTCAATAAGTCGAACGTAAAGTGTTCTGGTATCAAAGAACATTAATTTTTTTCTATCATTTCTTAAATAATAAAAGGTGTTGTTTCTTAAATAATTCAGGTGTTGTCGTCCGAGAGTAACGACATCTTTTAAATAAGTTCTTAGAAGAATATTAATATATAAAATCGGAAATATTCTTGTTATTCGATGTTTCAATCGATAAAAAGTATATTTATAGACATTTCCAAAATATAAATATATCGAAAATGTTATTCGAAAATATTTTAAAAATCTATCATAAAGTCATTTGAGAAATTTAAATGTATTTTGTATGAAATATGTCCTAAAGTTTCACTTTCGAAACTTTGTAGATGGATAAAAATATCACACAAAGTGAAATTTGTACTATATATATACCTAATTTGACACTTAAATATAATTACAAAAAAATTTATCAAAGCAAAAAAATAATATTTAAATATAATTACAATTATATTTAAATATTATTTTTTTGCTTTGATAAATTCGGTCACACAGTTTATTACCTGATAGTACCTCATGTTCACAAATATAAATCTTTTCTTACTATATTTGTTAAATCTTAATAGTTAATGCTGTTTCTGTTTTATTTGTTATAAAATATCCGCTCTTCTTTAAGAAAATATGATGCCTGTTTATATGTATATATATTTAATTTAATTGGTTTAATTTATAATGAATAAATTATATAAGTACAGTAGAACACAACAAACTTTCCAGCGAGAGTTTTTCAGGTAAGGAATTCTGAAAGTAATCAAGAGACTTCAAAAACGAGGTACATTAATTAATTCCGTTGATTGGCTAAAAACGAAAACACGTAACAATTGTCTTGCTTTTTAGAAACGAGATTGATGCCTTTATTTTTCATTTTCTCTAATTAAGATTATTAAAAATTACATTCGGCTTTTAACAATAAACGTTAAGAGCGTACATACATACGTAAAAATTTTTTAAAAATATTTTTAATATACATGTAAACTAATAAAAAAAAATGCAAAATTCCCTCCTTATTATATTTATTTACATATCGTATCAAATTATTCTATAAATTACAAAACTTCTGGGATAATTTAAAACATAGTTTTGAGCATCCTCTATTATTTTTTTGTTGATTTAATATACAGAAATACAAAATAGATGTATTATATTTCGTAATGTATCAAGATATAAAAGTACTATAAATAAAATTATACATTTGGTATAAATATATAATTTTAGTAATTATAATTAATAGATGGCAAGTATATAAATATGTTAACATATATTTGAATTTATATTTGCATTTAATATTGATTGAAATGCAGTAAAAATATTGATTTTAGAGAAGTATTTTTAGTTTATTTTTGCTTAGTACTTTTAAAATTATGCTTCATTTCGTTATAATTTTTTAATAAATAATAATATAAAAACTGTGCTATTATTTAGTAAGTATTATTATCATATTATGAAAGAATGTCAATTAATTTTATTGTAATTATTTCATCAATAATAATTAAGTTTAAGACAATTACAAATAATATCTGCTTTTACTTTAATTCTTTAGAATAATTTAAAAATCGAAGCAATTTGATGCTTAATCATGTGTTTTACATGATCATTTGAATTTTTTCCTATTTATTGTTATATACGTAATGCATTTTACTCAAAACAATCATAACAATATTTAATATTTTATTACCAATATTAAAATCTTTCTATAGATAAACTTTTTAGTCATGTATATATTAACAATTGAAACTGAGGATTACATGTATTTTCAGCAGCTTTATGAAAAAATATTACCATTCATTCCTATTAACAAATAATATATATATATATGGATAAATTGAGATCTAAAAATCATAATGATATTCAAATAATAATAATAATAATAATAATAATAACTCTCCCGTGGTCACCACCTGGTCGTGGTGGGAGAGCCCAGTAGTTTTACAGATCCATAGGGCAATGCAGGCTGGAGCACAAGCTCCTGGTAGGGACACCCATGCCAGTAAGGTCTATGGGGAGAAATGAAGCTAAGAGTGACCACACACCCACATTCTGTGGAGATAATCATTATGGTAGTAACCAGATC